>NC_084636.1:20761611-20826611 GCF_033978795.1 Nerophis ophidion
AAGCAGTTTTGTCTGTGTTTTCTTCCTGGAAGCAGTATTTTCTGTGTTTTAGTGAAAAATTGCGCTAGAGCGCAAATTTGAGTTTTATTAATTTTTTTTTTCATTAGATTGCAATTTCTGCCAGTCCTGATGTGTGTGCCAAGTTTGGTGAGTTTTGAAGCATTTTAAGGGGGTCAAATTACAGCTCAAAGAGGCAAAAATAGCATTTTTTTATGAAAATGTTGCTTTGAATGAGTTTTTGCAAAATTTCTGTTGATTTTGGGTATAGACCTTTTAATTGGAAATGTAGGTCTTAGTCAGACCTACACAGAGGTTTTTGTTTCATGTCTCTACGACATTCCTAACGGAAGTTACAAGCAGTCTGTTTTTTGTCTCTTCCTAGGGGGCGCTAGCTTGCAATTTTAATTTTTGGGGTTTGGTTGCTTAATAAGTTGGTCTGCCGCTCCATACCGATGTGTGTGTCAATTTTGGTGAGTTTTGAAGCATGTTAAGGGGGTCAAATTAGGGTGCGAAGGTGCGAGCGCGCCTTGGGTTGCTGTCCCCGAGCCCCACGGCAGGAGAAGCCTTGCTGCCACTATTTAATGCATTGTGAAAGTAATGCAGTTGTTGTATTGAAGTGAAAATATCTAGCTTCCTGTTGATTTTTGCCAAATTATGTTAATTATTCAAATGTAGGTCTAGGTCAGACCTACATAGTGGTTTTTGTTTCATGTCTCTCTGACATTCCTACCGGAAGTTACAAGCAGTTTTGTCTTTGTTTTCTTCCTAGGAGCAGTTTGTCTGTGTTGTATTCCTAGGGGGCGCTAGAGCACAATTTTGAGTTTTGGAGTTTGGTTTTTTTATCAGCTCGCAATTGTTGCCAGTCCTGATGTGTGTGCCAAGTTTGGTGAGTTTTGAAGCATTTTAAGGGGGTCAAATTACAGCTCAAAGAGGTAAAAATGATATTTTTTTGGAAAATTTGCGCAGGGGTTCTTTGAAGGCGCATAAAATCAAAACCGGAAAACTTATCACAATTTTGTCCGACCACTTTTTTTAAAAGGGTTCAATCTCTCTCCTGTGCGAGTTTGAAGCCGAAACGACAAACGCACTGGGAGGAGTTTCGATTTGAAAAAGGTGACGGGTTTTCACGAAAACTTTTATTTTGAAGGGGTAATTGCCAACTTCCTGTTGATTTTTTCTGCTAGCTGTCAATTATTAAAATGTAGGTCTAAGTAAGACCTACATAGAAGTGTTTGTTTCATGTCTTTCCGACATTCCTACCGGAAGTTACAAGCAGTTTTGTCTATGTTTTATTCCTGGAATCAGTTTTTTCTGTGTTTTATTCAAAAATTGCGCTAGAGCGCAATTTTGAGTTTTTTTTTTTTTTTTTTTCATTAGATTGTAATTTCTGCCAGTCCTGATGTGTCTGCCAAGTTTGGTGAGTTTTGAAGCATTTTAAGGGGGTCAAATTACAGCTCAAAGAGGCAAAAATTGCATTTTTTGTGAAAATTTGGCTTTGAATGGGTTTTTGAAAATTTTTTGTTGATTTTGGCCCCAGAAGATACAATTATGGAATTTCGGTCTAAGTCAGACCTACATAAAAGTTTTTGTTTCATGTCTCTACGACATTCCTAACGGAAGTTACAAGCAGTCTCTTTTTTTTTTCTTCCTAGGGGGCGCTATTGCGCAATTTTGATTTTTATGATTTGGCTACCTAATATGTTGGGAAGGCATGAAAGACCGACGTGTGTGTCAAATTTGGTGAGTTTTGAAATATGTTGAGAGGGTGAAATTGGGGCGCGACGGTGCGGAAGAAAGAAAGAAAGAATAATAATAAAACGCAGCAGATTCAATAGGGTCCTTGCATGGCAAAGGACATGGATGTCCTTTGCCATTGCAGGGCGGACCCTAATAATAATTAAAGCTGCAAGCAGCGTTGGTCGGGTCCGCCGCCGCCGCCGCCGTGTCCCGAGTCCCGATCTTAGTCAGACCAACATAGAGGTCTTTGTTTCATGTCTCTACGACATTCCTAACAGAAGTTACAAGCAGTTTTGTCTGGAAAAAGGTGACGGCTTTTTACAAAACTTTTATTTTGAAGGGGTAATTGCCAACTTCCTGTTGATTTTAACTGAAAGATGCCACCTATCAAAATGTCGGTCTAAGTGAGACCTACATAGAGGTTTTTGTTTCATGTCTGTCCGACGTTCCTACCAGAAGTTACAAGCAGTTTTATCCGTTTCCTCTTCCTAGGAGCAGTTTTTCTGTGTTTTTGTCAAAAATTGCAATAGAGCGCAATTTTGAGTTTTAAGGTTTGGTTTTTTCACTAGATCGCAATTTCTGCCAGTCCTGATGTGTGTGCCAAGTTTGGTGAGTTTTGAAGCATTTTAAGGGGGTCAAATTGCAGCTCAAAGAGGCAAAAATAGCATTTTTTTGCGAAAATTTTGCTTTGAATGAGTTTTTGCAAGATTTCTGTTGATTTTGGGTATAAACATTTTTTATTGGAAATGTAGGTCTTAGTCGGACCTACACAGAGGTTTTTGTTTCATGTCTCTACGATATTCCTAACGGAAGTTACAAGCGGTTTGTTTTTGTTTTTTGCTAGGGGGCGCTAGCGCGCAATTTTCATTTTTGGGGTTTGGTTGCTTAATATGTTGGGGAGGGACACCGTACCGACGTGTGTGTCAACTTTGGTGAGTTTTGAAGCATGTTAAGGGGGTCAAATTAGGGTATTGTCTGTGTTGTATTCCTAGGGGGCGCTAGAGCACAATTTTGAGTTTTGGGGTTTGGTTTTTCCACTAGATCGCAATTGTTGCCAGTCCTGATGTGTGTGCCAAGTTTGGTGAGTTTTGAAGCATTTTAAGGGGGTCAAATTACAGCTCAAAGAGGTAAAAATGATATTTTTTTGGAAAATTTGCGCAGGGGATCTTTGAAGGCGCGTAAAATCAAAACCTTAAAACTTATCACAACTTTGATCTATACTTTTAATCAGAAGGGTTCAAACTCTCTCCTGTGCGAGTTTGAAGCCGAAACGACAAACGCACTGGGAGGAGTATCGATTTGAAAAAGGTGACGGGTTTTTACAAAAACTTTTATTTTGAAGGGGTAATTGTCAACTTCCTGTTGATTTTTTCTGCTAGCTGTCAATTACTAAAATGTAGGTCTAAGTGAGACCTACATAGAAGTTTTTGTTTCATGTCTTTCCGGCATTCCTACCCGAAGTTACAAGCAGTTTTGTCTGTGGTTTCTTCCTGGAAGCAGTTTTTTCTGTGTTTTATTGAAAAATTGCGCTAGAGCACAATTTTGAGTTTTTTTATTTTTTTTTTTCATTAGATCACAATTTCTGCCAGTCCTGATGTGTGTGCCAAGTTTGGTGAGTTTTGAAGCATTTTAAGGGGGTCAAATTGCAGCTCAAAGAGGCAAAAATAGCATTTTTTAGCGAAAATTTTGCTTTGAATGGGTTTTTGCCAAATTTCTGTTGATTTTAGGTATAGGCGTTTCTGATGGGGAATCTAGGCCTAAGTCAGACCTACATAGAGGTTTTTGTTCCATGTCTTTACGACATTCCTAACGGAAGTTACAAGCAGTCTGTTTTTTTTTTTTCGTAGGGGGCGCTAGCGCGCATTTTTCATTTTTGGGGTTTGGTTGCTTAATATGTGTTTTTGCCAAGCCTTACCGATGTGTGTGCCAAATTTGGTGAGTTTTGGAGCATGGTCAGTGGGTCAAATTATGGTTCGAAGTTGCGGAAGAATAATAATAATAATTAAAGCTGCAAGCAGCGTTGGTCGGGTCCGCCGCCGCCGCCGCCGTGTCCCGAGTCCCGATCTTAGTCAGACCTCCATAAAAGTTTTTGTTTCATCACTCTACGACATTCCTAACAGAATTTACAAGCAGTTTTATCAGTTTATTTTCCTAGTGGGCGCTAGAGCACAATTTTCATTTTTGGGGTTTGGTTTTTTAATTGGATGGCAATTTTCACCAGTCCTGATGTGTGTGTAAAATTTGGTGAGTTTTGAAGCATGTTAAGGGGGTCAAATTACAGATTTGTGTTTCTGGATGTTGTTGATAATTGGCTTTCGCTTGGCATTGTATAGCTTTAACTTGCACTTTGAAGCATTTTAAGGTGGTCAAATTTCAGTTCAAAGGTGCAAAAAAGGCATATTTTGCGAAAATTTAGTTTTGAAGGGGTTTTTGCCAACTTCCTGTTGATTTTAGGTACATAAGTTTTTTATTGGAAATGTAGGTGTAAGTCAGACCTACATAGAGGTTTTTGTTTCATGTCTCTACGACATTCCTAACGGAAGTTACAAGCAGTCTGTTTTTTGTCTCTCCCTAGGGGGCGCTAGCGCGCAATTTTCACTTTTGGGGTTTGGTTGCTTAATAAGTTGGTCTGCCGCTCCATACCGACGTGTGTGTCAAATTTGTGGAGTTTTGAAGCATGTTAAGGGGGTCAAATTACAGATTGGCGTTTCTGGATGTTGTTGATAAATGGCTTTCGCTTGGCATAGCATAGCTTTAACTTGCACTTTGAAGCATTTTAAGGGGGTCAAATATCCGTTCAAAGAGGCAAAAAAGGCATTTTTTTGTCAAAATTTTGTTTTGAAGGGGTTTTTGCCAACTTCCTGTTGATTTTCGGTACAGAAGTATTTTTTTGGAAATGTACGTCTAAGTCAGACCTACACAGAGGTTTTTGTTTCATGTCTCTACGACATTCCTAACGGAAGTTACACGCAGTCTGTTTTTTGTCTCTTCCTAGGGGGCGCTAGCGTGCAATTTTCATTTTTGGGGTTTGGTTGCTTAATAAGTTGGTCTGCCGCTCCATACCGACGTATCTGTCAAATTTGGGGAGTTTTGAAGCATGTTAAGGGGATCAAATTACAGATTGGCGTTTCTGGATGTTGTTGATAAATGGCTTTCGGTCTGCATAACAGAGCTATAACTTGCACTTTGAAGCATTTTAAGGGGGTCAAATATCAGTTCAAAGAGGCAAAAAAGGCATTTCTTGCAAAAATTTAGTTTTGAAGGGGTTTTTGCCAACTTCCTGTTGATTTTCGGTATAGAAGTATTTCCTTGGAAATGTAGGTCTAAGTCAGACCTACACAGAAGTTTTTGTTTCATGTCTGTACGACATTCCTAGCGGAAGTTACAAGCAGTCTGTTTTTTGTCTCTTCCTAGGGGGCGCTAGCGCGCAATTTTCATTTTTGGGGTTTGGTTGCTTAATAAGTTGGTCTGCCGCTCCATACCGATGTCTGTGTCAAATTTGGTGAGTTTTGAAGCATGTAAGGGGGTCAAATTAGGGTGCGAAGGGGCGAGCGCGCCTTGGGTTGCTGTCCCCGAGCCCCACGGCTGAACACGCCTTCGTACCACTATTTAATGCATTGTGAAAGTAATGCAGTTGTTGTATTGAAGTGAAAATATCAAGCTTCCTGTTGATTTTTTGCCAAAGTATGTTATTTATTCAAATGTAGGTCTAAGTCAGACCTACATAGTGGTTTTTGTTTCATGTCTCTGTGACATTCCTACCGGAAGTTATAAGCAGTTTAGTCTGTGTTTTCTTCCTAGGAGCAGTTTGTCTGTGTTGTATTCCTAGGGGGCGCTAGAGCACAATTTTGAGATTTGGGGTTTGGTTTTTTCACTAGATCACAATTTCTGCCAGTCCTGATGTGTGTGCCAAGTTTGGTGAGTTTTGAAGCATTTTAAGGGGGTCAAATTACAGCTCAAAGAGGCAAAAAATACATTTTTTAGGAAACTTTGCGCAGGGGATCTTTGAAGGCGCGTAAAATCAAAACCTGAAAACTTATCACAACTTTGATCTATACTTTTAATCAGAAGGGTTCAAACTCTCTCCTGTGCGAGTTTGAAGCCGAAACGACAAACGCGCTCAGAGGAGATAACTTTTGAAAAAAGGTGACGGGTTTTCACAAAACTTTTATTTTGAAAGGGCAATTTTAAACTTCCTGTTGATTTTTGCCAAAGGATGTCAATTATGTAAAGGTAGGTCTAAGTGAGACCTACATAGAAGTTTTTGTTTCATGTCTTTCCGACATTCCTACCTGAAGTTACAAGCAGTTTTGTCTGTGTTTTCTTCCTGGAAGCAGTTTTTTCTGTGTTTTATTGAAAAATTGCGCTAGAGCGCAATTTTGATTTTTATTTAATTTTTTTTTCATTAGATCGCAATTTCTGCCAGCCCTGATGTGTGTGCCAAGTTTGGTGAGTTTTGAAGCATTTTAAGGGGGTCAAATTACAGCTCAAAGAGGCAAAAATAGCATTTTTTGCGAAAATTTTGCTTTGAAAGGGTTTAGCAAAATTTTTGTTGATTTTGGCCCCAGAAGATACAATTATGAAATTTAGGTATAAGTCAGCCCTATATAGAGGTTTTTGTTTCATGTCTGTACGACATTCCTAACGGAAGTTATAAGCAGTCTGTTTTTTTTTTTTCCTAGGGGGCGCTAGAGCGCATTTTTGATTTTTACGGTTTGGTTTTTTTATTAGATGGCAATTTTCGCCAGTTCTGATGAGTGTGTGAAATTTGGTGAGTTTTGAAGCATGGTCAGTGGGTCAAATTAAGGTTCAAAGAGGCGGCGGAATAATAATAATTAAAGCTGCAAGCAGCGTTGGTCGGGTCCGCCGTTGGCCGCCGCCGCCGCCGCCGCCGCCGTGTCCCGAGTCCCGATCTTAGTCAGACCTCCATAGAAGTTTTTGTTTCATCACTCTACGACATTCCTAATAGAATTTACAAGCAGTTTAATCAGTTTATTTTCCTAGGGGGCGCTAGAGCACAATTTTCATTTTTGGGGTTTGGTTTTTTATTGGATGGCAATTTTCACCAGTCCTGATGTGTGTGTAAAATTTGGTGAGTTTTGAAGCATGTTAAGGGGGTCAAATTATAGATTTGCGTTTCTGGATGTTGTTGATAAAATGCTTTCGCTTGGCATTGTATAGCTCTAACTTGCACTTCGAAGCATTTTAAGGGGGTCAAATTTCAGTTCAAAAAGGCAAAAAAGTCATATTTTGCGAAAATTTTGTTTTGAAGGGGTTTTTGCCAACTTCCTGTTGATTTTAGGTACAGAAGTGTTTATTGGAAATGTAGGTCTAAGTTAGACCTACACAGAAGTTTTTGTTTCATGTCTCTACGACATTCCTAACGGAAGTTACAAGCAGTCTGTTTTTTGTCTCTTCCTAGGGGGCGCTAGCGGGCAATTTTAATTTTTGGGGTTTGGTTGCTCAATAAGTGGGTCTGCCGCTCCATACCGACGTGTGTGTCAAATTTGGTGAGTTTTGAAGCATGTTAAGGGGGTCAAATTACAGATTGGCGTTTCTGGATGTTGTTGATAAATGGCTTTCGCTTGGCATAGTATAGCTTTAACTTGCACTTTGAAGCATTTTAAGGGGGTCAAATATCAGTTCAAAGAGGCAAAAAAGGCATTTTTTGCAAAAATTTAGTTTTGAAGGGGTTTTTGCCAACTTCCTGTTGATTTTCGGTACAGAAGTATTTCATTGGAAATGTAGGTCTAAGTCAGACCTACATAGAGGTTTTTGTTTCATGTCTCTACGACATTCCTAACGGAAGTTACACGCAGTCTGTTTTTTGTCTCTTCCTAGGGGGCGCTAGCGCGCAATTTGCATTTTTGGGGTTTGGTTGCTTAATAAGTTGGTCTGCCGCTCCATACCGATGTGTGTGCCAAATTTGGTGAGTTTTGAAGCATGTTAAGGGGGTCAAATTAGGGTGCGAAGGTGCGAGCGCGCCTTGGGTTGCTGTCCCCGAGCCCCACGGCAGGAGAAGCCTTGGTGACACTATTTAATGCATTGTGAAAGTAATGCAGTTGTTGTATTGAAGTGAAAATATCAAGCTTCCTGTTGATTTTGGCCAAAGTATGTTAATTATTCAAATGTAGGTCTAAGTCAGACCTACATAGTGGTTTTTGTTTCATGTCTCTTTGACATTCCTACCGGAAGTTACAAGCAGTTTTGTCTTTGTTTTCTTCCTAGGAGCAGTTTGTCTGTGTTGTATTCCTAGGGGGCGCTAGAGCACAATTTTGAGTTTTGGGGTTTGTTTTTTTCACTAGATCGCAATTGTTGCCAGTCCTGATGTGTGTGCCAAGTTTGGTGAGTTTTGAAGCATTTTAAGGGGGTCAAATTACAGCTCAAAGAGGTAAAAATTATCTTTTTTAGGAAAATTTGCGCAGCGGATCTTTGAAGGCGCGTAAAATCAAACCCTTAAAACTTATCAAAATTTTGATCTATACTTTTAATCAGAAGGGTTCAAACTCTCTCCTGTGCGAGTTTGAAGCCGAAACGACAAACGCGCTCAGAGGAGATAACTTTTGAAGAAAGGTGACGGATTTTCACAAAACTTTTATTTTGAAGGGGTAATTGACAACTTCCTGTTGATTTTTTCTGCAGGCTGTCAATTATTAAAATGTAGGTCTAAGTGAGACCTACATCGTGGTTTTTGTTTCATGTCTTTCCGGCATTCCTACCGGAAGTTACAAGCAGTTTTGTCTGTGTTTTCCTCCTGAAAGCAGTTTTGTCTGTGTTTTATTCAAAAATTGCTCTAGAGCGCAATTTTGAGTTTTATTAATTTTTTTTTTCATTAGATCGCAATTTCTGCCAGTCCTGGTGTGTCTGCCAAGTTTGGTGAGTTTTGAAGCATTCTAAGGGGGTCAAATTGCAGCTCAAAGAGGCAAAAATAGCATTTTTTTGCGAAAATGTTGCTTTGAAAGAGTTTTTGCAAAATTTCTGTTGATTTTGGGTATAGACATTTTTTATTGGAAATGTAGGTCTAAGTCAGACCTACACAGAGGTTTTTGTTTCATGTCTCTACGACATTGCTAGCGGAAGTTACAAGCTGTCTGTTTTTTTTTTCTTCCTAGGGGGCGCTAGCACGCAATTTTTATTTTTGGGGTTTGGTTGCTTAATAAGTTGGGAAGGCCCACCGTACCAACGTGTGTGTCAAATTTGGTGAGTTTTGAAGCATGTTCAGGGGGTCAAATTAGGGTGCGAAGGAGCGGAATAAACAATAATAATAATAAAACGCAGCAGATTCAATAGGGTCCTTGCATGGCAAAGGACATGGAGTCCTTTGCCATTGCAGGGCGGACCCTAATTAAAGCTGCAAGCAGCGTTGGTCGGGTCCGCCGTTGGCCGCCGCCGCCGCCGCCGTGTCCCGAGTCCCGATCTTAGTCAGATCAACATAGAGGTCTTTGTTTCATGTCTCTACGACATTCCTAACAGAAGTTACAAGCAGTTTTGTCTGGAAAAAGGTGACGGCTTTTTACAAAACTTTTATTTTGAAGGGGTAATTGCCAACTTCCTGTTGATTTCAACTGAAAGATGCCAATCATCAAAATGTAGGTGTAAGTGAGACCTACATAGAGTTTTTTGTTTCACGTCTGTCCGACGTTCCTACCAGAAGTTACAAGCAGTTTTATCCGTTTCCTCTTCCTAGGAGCAGTTTTTCTGTGTTTTTTTCAAAAATTGCAATAGAGCGCAATTTTGAGTTTTAAGGTTTGGTTTTTTCACTAGATCGCAATTTCTGCCAGTCCTGATGTGTGTGCCAAGTTTGGTGAGTTTTGAAGCATTTTAAGGGGGTCAAATTGCAGCTCAAAGAGGCAAAAATAGCATTTTTTTGCGAAAATTTTGCTTTGAATGAGTTTTTGCAAGATTTCTGTTGATTTTGGGTATAGACATTTTTTATTGGAAATGTAGGTCTATGTCAGACCTACACAGAGGTTTTTGTTTCATGTCTCTACGACATTCCTGACGGAAGTTACAAGCGATTTGTTTTTGTTTTTTGCTAGGGGGCGCTAGCGCAGAATTTTCATTTTTGGGGTTTGGTTGCTTAATATGTTGGGGAGGGACACCGTACCGACGTGTGTGTCAACTTTGGTGAGTTTTGAAGCATGTTAAGGGGGTCAAATTATGGTATTGTTTGTGTTGTATTCCTAGGGGGCGCTAGAGCACAATTTTGAGTTTTTGGGTTTGGTTTTTTCATTAACTCGCAATTGTTGCCAGTCCTGATGTGTGTGCCAAGTTTGGTGAGTTTTGAAGCATTTTAAGGGGGTCAAATTACAGCTCAAAGAGGTAAAAATGATATTTTTTTGGAAAATTTGCGCAGGGGTTCTTTGAAGGCGCGTAAAATCAAAACCTGAAAACTTATCACAACTTTGATCTATACTTTTAATCAGAAGGGTCCAAACTCTCTCCTGAGCGAGTTTGAAGCCGAAACGACAAACGCGCTCAGAGGAGATAACTTTTGAAGAAAGGTGACGGGTTTTCACAAAACTTTTATTTTGAAGGGGTAATTGCCAACTTCCTGTTGATTTTTTCTGCTAGCTGTCAATTATTAAAATGTAGGTCTAAGTGAGACCTACATAGAAGTTTTTGTTTCATGTCTTTCCGGCATTCCTACCCGAAGTTACAAGCAGTTTTGTCTGTGTTTTCTTCCTGGAAGCAGTTTTTTCTGTGTTTTATTGAAAAATTGCGCTAAAGCGCAATTTTGAGTTTTTTTTTTTTTTTTTTCCATTAGATTGCAATTTCTGCCAGTCCTGATGTGTCTTCCAAGTTTGGTGAGTTTTGAAGCATGTTAAGGGGGTCAAATTACAGCTCAAAGGGGCAAAAATAGCATTTTTTTGCGAAAATTTTGCTTTGAATGGGTTTTTGCCAAATTTCTGTTGATTTTAGGTATAGGCATTTCTAATGGGGAATCTAGGTCTAAGTCAGACCTACATAGAGGTTTTTGTTCCATGTCTTTACGACATTCCTAACGGAAGTTACAAGCAGTCTGTTTTTTTTTTTTCGTAGGGGGCGCTAGCGCGCATTTTTCATTTTTGGGGTTTGGTTGCTTAATATGTGTTTTTGCCAAGCCTTACCGATGTGTGTGCCAAATTTGGTGAGTTTTGGAGCATGGTCAGTGGGTCAAATTAGGGTTCAAAGTTGCGGAAGAATAATAATAATAATTAAAGCTGCAAGCAGCGTTGGTCGGGTCCGCCGTTGGCCGCCGCCGCCGCCGCCGTGTCCCGAGTCCCGATCTTAATCAGACCTCCATAGAAGTTTTTGTTTCATCACTCTATGACATTCCTAACAGAATTTACAAGCAGTTTTGTCAGTTTTTTTCCTAGGGGGAGCTAGAGCACAATTTTCATTTTTGGGGTTTGTTTTTTTATTGGATGGCAATTTTCACCAGTCCTGATGTGTGTGTAAAATTTGGTGAGTTTTGAAGTATGTTAAGGGGGTCAAATTACAGATTGGTGTTTCTGGATGTTGTTGATAAATGGCTTTCGCTTGGCATAGTATAGCTTTAACTGGCACTTTGAAGCATTTTAAGGGGGTCAAATATCAGTTCAAAGAGGCAAAAAAGGCATTTTTTGCAAATATTTTGTTTTGAAGGGGTTTTTGTCAACTTCCTGTTGATTTTAGGTATAGAAGTGTTTAATGGAAATGTAGGTCCAAGTCAGACCTACATAGAGGTTTTTGTTTCATGTCCCTATGACATTCCTAACGGAAGTTACAAGCAGTTTTGTCTGGAAAAAGGTGACGGCTTTTTACAAAACTTTTATTTTGAAGGGGTGATTGCCAACTTCCTGTTGATTTTAACTAAAAGATGCCAATTATCAAAATGTAGGTCCAAGTGAGACCTACATTGAGGTTTTTGTTTAATGTCTGTCTGACATTCCTACCAGAAGTTACAAGCAGTTTGATCTGTTTCCTCTTCCTAGGATCAGTTTTTTCTGTGTTTTATTCAAAAATTGCAATTGAGCGCAATTTTGAGTTTAAAGGTTTGTTTTTTTCACTAGATCGCAATGTTTGCCAGTCCTGATGTGTGTGCCATGTTTGGTGAGTTTTGAAGCATTTTAAGGGGGTCAAATTTCAGTTCAAAGAGGCAGAAATTGACTTTTTTGCGAAAATTTTGTTTTGAAGGGGTTTTTGCCAACTTCCTGTTGATTTTAGGTATAGAAGTGTTTAATGGAAATGTAGGTCCAAGTCAGACCTACATAGAGGTTTTTGTTTCATGTCCCTATGACATTCCTAACGGAAGTTACAAGCAGTTTTGTCTGGAAAAAGGTGACGGCTTTTTACAAAACTTTTATTTTGAAGGGGTGATTGCCAACTTCCTGTTGATTTTAACTAAAAGATGCCAATTATCAAAATGTAGGTCCAAGTGAGACCTACATTGAGGTTTTTGTTTAATGTCTGTCTGACATTCCTACCAGAAGTTACAAGCAGTTTGATCTGTTTCCTCTTCCTAGGATCAGTTTTTTCTGTGTTTTATTCAAAAATTGCAATTGAGCGCAATTTTGAGTTTAAAGGTTTGTTTTTTTCACTAGATCGCAATGTTTGCCAGTCCTGATGTGTGTGCCATGTTTGGTGAGTTTTGAAGCATTTTAAGGGGGTCAAATTTCAGTTCAAAGAGGCAGAAATTGACTTTTTTGCGAAAATTTTGTTTTGAAGGGGTTTTTGCCAACTTCCTGTTGATTTTTGCTATAGAAGTGCTTCATTGGAAATGTAGGTCTAAGTCTGATCTACATAGAGGTTTTTGTTCCATGTCTCTACGACATTCCCAACGGAAGTTACAAGCAGTCTGTTTTTTGTCTCTTCCTAGGGGGCGCTAGCGCGCAATTTTAATTTTTGGGGTTTGGTTACCTAATAAGTTGGTCTGCCGCTCCATACCGATGTGTGTGTCAAATTTGGTGAGTTTTGAAGCATGTTAAGGGGGTCAAATTAGGGTATTGTTTGTGTTGTATTCCTAGGGGGCGCTAGAGCACAATTTTGAGTTTTTGGGTTTGGTTTTTTCATTAACTCGCAATTGTTGCCAGTCCTGATGTGTGTGCCAAGTTTGGTGAGTTTTGAAGCATTTTAAGGGGGTCAAATTACAGCTCAAAGAGGCAAAAATGAAATTTTTTATGCAAATTTGCGCAGGGGTTCTTTGAAGGCGCGTAAAATCAAAACCTGAAAACTTATCACAACTTTGATCTATACTTTTAATCAGAAGGGTTCAAACTCTCTCCTGTGCGAGTTTGAAGCCGAAACGACAAACGCACTGGGAGAAGTGTCGATTTGAAAAAGGTGACGGGTTTTTACAAAACTTTTATTTTGAAGGGGTAATTGCCAACTTCCTGTTTATTTTTTCTGCTAGCTGTCAATTATTAAAATGTAGGTCTAAGTGAGACCTACATAGAAGTTTTTGTTTCATGTCTTTCCGGCATTCCTACCGGAAGTTACAAGCAGTTTTGTCCGTGGTTTCTTCCTGGAAGCAGTTTTTTCTGTGTTTTATTGAAAAATTGCGCTAGAGCGCAATTTTGAGTTTTATTATATTTTTTTTTCATTAGATTGCAATTTCTGCAAGTCCTGATGTGTCTGCCAAGTTTGGTGAGTTTTGAAGCATGTTAAGGGGGTCAAATTACAGCTCAAAGAGGCAAAAATAGCATTTTTTTGCGAAAATTTTGCTTTGAATGGGTTTTTGCAATATTTCTGTTGATTTTTGCCCCAGAACATACTATTATGAAATGTAGGTCTAAGTCAGATTTACATAGAGGTTTTCGTTTCATGTCTCTACGACATTCCTAACGGAAGTTACAATCAGTATGTTTTTTTTTTTTCATAGGGGGCGCTAGCGCGCAATTTTGTATTTTGGAGTTTGGTTGCTTAATATGTGTTTTTGCCAAGCCTTACCGATGTGTGTGCCAAATTTGGTGAGTTTTGAAGCATGTCAAGGGGGTCAAATTAGGGTGCGAAGCTGCGGAATAATAATAATAATTAAAGCTGCAAGCAGCGTTGGTCGGGTCCGCCGTTGGCCGCCGCCGCCGCCGCCGTGTCCCGAGTCTCGATCTTAGTCAGACCTACATAGAAGTTTTTGTTTCATCACTCTACGACATTCCTAACAGAATTTACAAGCAGTTTTATCAGTTTATTTTCCTAGGGGGCGCTAGAGCACAATTGTCATATTTGTGGTTTGGTTTTTTTATTGGATGGCAATTTTCACCATTCCTGATGTGTGTGTAAAATTTGGTGAGTTTTGAAGCATGTTAAGGGGGTCAAATTACAGATTTGCGTTTCTGGATGTTGTTGATAAATGGCTTTCGCCTGGCATTGTATAGCTTTAACTTGCACTTTGAAGCATTTTAAGGGGGTCAAATTGCAGCTCAAAGAGGCAAAAATAGCATTTTTTGGCGAAAATTTTGCTTTGAATGAGTTTTTGCAAAATTTCTGTTGATTTTGGGAATAGACGTTTTTTATTGGAAATGTAGGTCTAAGTCAGACCTACACAGAGGTTTTTGTTTCATGTCTCTACGACATTCCTAACGGAAGTTACAAGCAGTTTTGTCTGGGTTTTTTCCTAGGGGGCGCTAAGCGCAATTTAGATTTTTGGGGTTTGGTTTTTTATTAGATGGCAGTTTTTGCCAGTCCTGATATGTGTGTAAAATTTGGTGAGTTTTGAAGCATGTTAAGGGGGTGAAATTACAGATTGGCGATTCTGGATGTTGTTGATAAATGGCTTTCGGTCTGCATAACAGAGCTTTAACTAGCACTTTGAAGCATTTTAAGTGGGTGAAATTACAGCTCAAAGAGTCAAAAACGTCATTTTTTAGGAAAAGTTGCGCAGGGGTTTTTTGAAGGCGCGTAAAATCCAAACCGGAGCAGTAATCAAAACTTTGATCTATACTTTTAATCAGAAGTGTCCAAACTCTCTCCTGTGCGAGTTTGAAGCCGAAACGACAAACGCACTGGGAGAAGTGTCGATTTGAAAAAGGTGACGGGTTTTCACAAAACTTTTATTTTGAAGGGGCAATTTTTAACTTCCTGTTGATTTTTGCCGAAGGATGTAAATTATCGAAATGTAGGTCTAAGTCAGACCTACCTAGAAGTTTTTGTTTCATGTCTGTCCGACATTCCTACTGGAAGTTACAAGCAGTTTTGTCTGTTTTCTCTTCCTAGGAGCAGTTTTTTCTGTGTTTTATTCAAAAATTGCGCTAGAGCGCAATTTTGAGTTTTATTATTTTTTATTTTCATTAGATCGCAATTTCTGCCAGTCCTGAGGTGTGTGCCAAGTTTGGTGAGTTTTGAAGCATTTTAAGGGGGTCAAATTACAGCTCAAAGAGGCAAAAATAGCATTTTTTGCGAAAATTTTGCTTTGAAGGCGTTTTTGCCAACTTCCTGTTGATTTTAGGTATAGAACATTTTTATTGGAAATGTTCATCAAAGTCAGACCTTCATATAGGTTTTTGTTTCAAGTCTCTACGACATTCCTAATGGAAGTTACAAGCAGTCCGTTTTTTGTTTCTTCCTAGGGGGCGCTAGCGCGCAATTTTGATTTTTAGTGCTCGGTTTTTTTATTAGATGGCAATTTTCGCAGATCCTGATGTGTGTGTCAAATATGGTGAGTTTTGAAGCATGTTAAGTGGGTCAAATTTCAGCTGGAAACGGCGGCGGAATAATAAAGAATAATAATAAAACGCAGCAGATTCAATAGGGTCCTTGCATGGCAAAGGACATGGATGTCCTTTGCCATTGCAGGGCGGACCCTAATTAAAGCTGCAAGCAGCGTTGGTCGGGTCCGCCGCCGCCGCCGTGTCCCGAGTCCCGAGTCCCGATCTTAGTCAGACCAACATAGAGGTCTTTGTTTCATGTCTCTACGACATTCCTAACAGAAGTTACAAGCAGTTTTGTCTGGAAAAAGGCGACGGCTTTTTACAAAACTTTCATTTTGAAGGGGTAATTGCCAACTTCCTGTTGATTTTAACTGAAAGATGCCACCTATCAAAATGTAGGTTTAAGTGAGACCTACATTGAGGTTTTTGTTTCATGTCTGTCCGACGTTCCTACCAGAAGTTACAAGCAGTTTTATCTGTTTCCTCTTCCTAGGAGCAGTTTTTTCTGTGTTTTATTCAAAAATTGCAATAGAGCGCAATTTTGAGTTTTAAGGTTTGGTTTTTTCACTAGATCGCAATTTCTGCCAGTCCTGATGTGTGTGCCAAGTTTGGTGAGTTTTGAAGCATTTTAAGGGGGTCAAATTACAGCTCAAAGAGGCAAAAATAGCGTTTTTTGCGAAAATGTTGCTTTAAATTAGTTTTTGCAAAATTTCTGTTGATTTTGGGTATAGACATTTTTTATTGGAAATGTAGGTCTAAGTCAGACCTACACAGAGGTTTTTGTTTCATGTCTCTACGACATTCCTAACGTAAGTTACAAGCAGTCTGGTTTTTGTCTCTTCCTAGGGGGCGCTAGCGCGCAATTTTAATTTTTGGGGTTTGGTTGCTTAATAGCTTGGTCTGCCGCTCCATACCGATGTGTGTGTCAATTTTGGTGAGTTTTGAAGCATGTTAAGGGGGTCAAATTAGGGTGCGAAGGTGCGAGCGCGCCTTGGGTTGCTGCCCCCGAGCCCCAGGGCTTAAGACGCCTTCGTCCCACTATTTAATGCATTGTGAAAGTAATGCAGTTGTTGTATTGAAGTGAAAATATCTAGCTTCCTGTTGATTTTCGCCAAAGCATGTCAATTATTCAAATGTAGGTCTAAGTCAGACCTACATAGTGGTTTTTGTTTCATGTCTCTACGACATTCCTACCGGAAGTTACAAGCAGTTTTGTCTTTGTTTTCTTCCTAGGAGCAGTTTGTCTGTGTTGTATTCCTAGGGGGCGCTAGAGCACAATTTTGAGTTTTGGGGTGTGGTTTTTTTATCAGCTCGCAATTGTTGCCAGTCCTGATGTGTGTGCCAAGTTTGGTGAGTTTTGAAGCATTTTAAGGGGGTCAAATTACAGCTCAAAGAAGCGAAAATGACATTTTTTAGGAAACTTTGCGCAGGGGATCTTTGAAGGCGCGTAAAATCAAAACCTTAAAACTTATCAAAACTTTGATCTATACTTTTAATCAGAAGGGTTCAAACTCTCTCCTGTGCGAGTTTGAAGCCGAAACAACAAACGCACTGGGAGAAGTATCGATTTGAAAAAGTTGACGGGTTTTTACAAAACTTTTATTTTGAAGGGGTAATTGCCAACTTCCTGTTGATTTTTTCTGCTAGCTGTCAATTATTAAAATGTAGGTCTAAGTGAGACCTACATAGAAGTTTTTGTTTCATGTCTTTCCGACATTCCTACCGGAAGTTACAAGCAGTTTTGTCTGTGTTTTCTTCCTAGAAGCAGTTTTGTCTGTGTTTTATTCAAAAATTGCGCTAGAGCGCAATTTTGAGTTTTTTTTTTTTTTTTTTTCATTAGATCACAATTTCTGCCAGTTCTGATGTGTGTGCCAAGTTTGGTGAGTTTTGAAGCATTTTAAGGGGGTCAAATTACAGCTCAAAGAGGCAAAAATAGCATTTTTTGCAAAAATTTTGCTTTGAAAGGGTTTTTGCAAAATTTCTGTTGATTTTGGCCCCAGAAGATACAATTATGGAATTTAGGTCTAAGTCAGCCCTACATAGAGGTTTTTGTTTCATGTCTCTACGACATTCCTAACGAAAGTTACAAGCAGTCTGTTTTTTTTCTCTTTCTAGGGGGCGCTAGCGCGCAATTTTCATTTTTGGGGTTTGGTTGCTTAATATGTTGTGGTGTCACGGTAGACCGACGTGTGTGTCAAGTTTGGTGAGTTTTGAAGCATGTTAAGGGGGTGAAATTGGGGTGCGACGGTGCGGAATAATAATAAAGAATAATAATAAAACGCAGCAGATTCAATAGGGTCCTTGCCATGGCAAAGGACATGGATGTCCTTTGCTGGCAGGGCGGACCCTAATAATAAGAAAACGTTACAGATTCAATAGGGTCCTTGCATGGCAAAGGACATGGATGTCCTTTGCCATTGCAGGGCGGACCCTAATTAAAGCTGCAAGCAGCGTTGGTCGGGTCCGCCGTTGGCCGCCGCCGCCGCCGCCGTGTCCCGAGTCCCGATCTTAGTCAGACCAACATAGAGGTCTTTGTTTCATGTCTCTACGACATTCCTAACAGAATTTACAAGCAGTCTGTGTTTTGTCTCTTCCTAGGGGGCGCTAGCGCGCAATTTTCATTTTTGGGGTTTGGTTGCTTAATATGTTGGTCTGCCGCTCCATACCAATGTGTGTGTCAATTTTGGTGAGTTTTGAAGCATGTTAAGGGGGTCAAATTAGGGTGCGAAGGTGCGAGCGCACCTTGGGTTGCTGTCCCCGATCCCCACTGTCGAAGGCGCCTTGCTGACACTCTTTAATGCATTGTGAAAGTAATGCAGTTGTTGTATTGAAGTGAAAATATCTAGCTTCCTGTTGATTTTTGCTAAAGTATGTTAATTATTCAAATGTAGGTCTAGGTCAGACCTACATAGTGGTTTTTGTTTCATGTCTCTTTGACATTCCTACCGGAAGTTACAAGCAGTTTTGTCTTTGTTTTCTTCCTAGGAGCTGTTTGTCTGTGTTGTATTCCTAGGGGGCGCTAGAGCACAATTTTGAGTTTTGGGGTTTGGTTTTTTCACTAGATCGCAATTGTTGCCAGTCCTGATGTGTGTGCCAAGTTTGGTGAGTTTTGAAGCATTTTAAGGGGGTCAAATTACAGCTCAAAGAGGTAAAAATGATATTTTTTTGGAAAATTTGCGCAGGGGTTCTTTGAAGGCGCATAAAATCAAAACCATAAAACTTATCACAACTTTGTCCGACCACTTTTTTTAAAAGGGTTCAATCTCTCTCCTGTGCGAGTTTGAAGCCGAAACGACAAACGCACTGGGAGGAGTTTTGATTTGAAAAAGGTGACGGGTTTTTACCAAACTTTTATTTTGAAGGGGTAATTGCCAACTTCCTGTTGATTATTTCTGCTAGCTGTCAATTACTAAAATGTAGGTCTTAATGAGACCTACATAGAAGTTTTTGTTTCATGTCTTTCCGGCATTCCTACCCGAAGTTACAAGCAGTTTTGTCTGTGGTTTCTTCCTGGAAGCAGTTTTTTCTGTGTTTTATTGAAAAATTGCGCTAGAGCACAATTTTGAGATTTTTTTTTTTTTTTTTTCATTAGATCACAATTTCTGCCAGTCCTGATGTGTGTGCCAAGTTTGGTGAGTTTTGAAGCATTTTAAGGGGGTCAAATTGCAGCTCAAAGAGGCAAAAATAGCGTTTTTTGGCGAAAATTTTGCTTTGAAAGGGTTTTGCAAAATTTCTGTTGATTTTAGGTATAGGAGTTTCTGATGGGGAATTTAGGTCTAAGTCAGACCTACATAGAGGATTTTGTTTCATGTCTCTACGACATTCCTACCGGAAGTTACAAGCAGTCTGTTTTTTTTTTTTTGTAGGGGGCGCTAGCGCGCATTTTTCATTTTTGGGGTTTGGTTCCTTAATACGTGTTTTTGCCAAGCCTTACCGATGTGTGTGCCAAATTTGGTGAGTTTTGGAGCATGGTCAGTGGGTCAAATTAGGGTTCAAAGCTGCGGAAGAATAATAATAAATTAAAGCTGCAAGCAGCGTTGGTCGGGTCCGCCGTTGGCCGCCGCCGCCGCCGCCGTGCCCCGAGTCCCGATCTTAGTCAGACCTACATAGAGGTCTTTGTTTCATGTCTCTACGACATTCCTAACAGAAGTTACAAGCAGTTTTTTCTGGAAAAAGCTGACGGCTTTTTACAAAACTTTTATTTTGAAGGGGTAATTGCCAACTTCCTGTTGATTTCAACTGAAAGATGCCAATCATCAAAATGTAGGTCTAAGTGAGACCTACATTGAGGTTTTTGTTTCATGTCTGTCCGACGTTCCTACCAGAAGTTACAAGCAGTTTTATCCGTTTCCTCTTCCTAGGAGCAGTTTTTCTGTGTTTTTTTCAAAAATTGCAATAGAGCGCAATTTTGAGTTTTAAGGTTTGGTTTTTTCACTAGATCGCAATTTCTGCCAGTCCTGATGTGTGTGCCAAGTTTGGTGAGTTTTGAAGCATTTTAAGGGGGTCAAATTGCAGCTCAAAGAGGCAAAAATAGCATTTTTTTGCGAAAATTTTGCTTTGAATGAGTTTTTGCAAGATTTCTGTTGATTTTGGGTATAGACATTTTTTATTGGAAATGTAGGTCTTAGTCAGACCTACACAGAGGTTTTTGTTTCATGTCTCTACGACATTCCTGACGGAAGTTACAAGCGGTTTGTTTTTGTTTTTTGCTAGGGGGCGCTAGCGCGCAATTTTAATTTTTGGGGTTTGGTTGCTTAATATGTTGGGGAGGGACACCGTACCAACGTGTGTGTCAACTTTGGTGAGTTTTGAAGCATGTTAAGGGGGTCAAATTAGGGTATTGTCTGTGTTGTATTCCTAGGGGGCGCTAGAGCACAATTTTGAGTTTTGGGGTTTGGTTTTTTCACTAGATCGCAATTTTTGCCAGTCCTGATATGTGTGCCAAGTTTGGTGAGTTTTGAAGCATTTTAAGGGGGTCAAATTACAGCTCAAAGAGGTAAAAATTATATTTTTTGGGAAAATTTGCGCAGGGGTTCTTTGAAGGCGCGTAAAATCAAAACCTTAGAACTTATCACAACTTTGTCCGACCACTTTTTTTAAAAGGGTTCAATCTCTCTCCTGTGCGAGTTTGAAGCCGAAACGACAAACGCACTGGGAGGAGTTTTGATTTGAAAAAGGTGACGGGTTTTTACAAAACTTTTATTTTGAAGGGGTAATTGCCAACTTCCTGTTGATTATTTCTGCTAGCTGTCAATTACTAAAATGTAGGTCTTAATGAGACCTACATAGAAGTTTTTGTTTCATGTCTTTCCGGCATTCCTACCCGAAGTTACAAGCAGTTTTGTCTGTGGTTTCTTCCTGGAAGCAGTTTTTTCTGTGTTTTATTGAAAAATTGCGCTAGAGCACAATTTTGAGATTTTTTTTTTTTTTTTTCATTAGATCACAATTTCTGCCAGTCCTGATGTGTGTTCCAAGTTTGGTGAGTTTTGAAGCATTTTAAGGGGGTCAAATTGCAGCTCAAAGAGGCAAAAATAGCGTTTTTTGGCGAAAATTTTGCTTTGAAAGGGTTTTGCAAAATTTCTGTTGATTTTAGGTATAGGAGTTTCTGATGGGGAATTTAGGTCTAGGTCAGTTCTACATAGAGGATTTTGTTTCATGTCTCTACGACATTCCTACCGGAAGTTACAAGCATTTTTTTTTTTTTTTTTCGTAGGGGGCGCTAGCGCGCATTTTTCATTTTTGGGGTTTGGTTGCTTAATATGTGTTTTTGCCAAGCCTTACCGATGTGTGTGCCAAATTTGGTGAGTTTTGAAGCATGGTCAGTGGGTCAAATTAGGGTTCGAAGCTGCGGAATAATAATAATAATAATAAAACGCTACAGATACAATAGGGTCCTTGCCATGGCAAAGGACATGGAGTCCTTTGCTGGCAGGGCGGACCCTAATAATAATAATTAAAGCTGCAAGCAGCGTTGGTCGGGTCCGCCGTTGGCCGCCGCCGCCGTGTCCCGAGTCCCGATCTTAGTCAGACCAACATAGAGGTCTTTGTTTCATGTCTCTACGACATTCCTAACAGAAGTTACAAGCAGTTTTGTCTGGAAAAAGGTGACGGCTTTTTACAAAACTTTTATTTTGAAGGGGTAATTGCCAACTTCCTGTTGATTTCAACTGAAAGATGCCAATCATCAAAATGTAGGTGTAAGTGAGACCTACATAGAGTTTTTTGTTTCATGTCTGTCCGACGTTCCTACCAGAAGTTACAAGCAGTTTTATCCGTTTCCTCTTCCTAGGAGCAGTTTTTCTGTGTTTTTTTCAAAAATTGCAATAGAGCGCAATTTTGAGTTTTAAGGTTTGGTTTTTTCACTAGATCGCAATTTCTGCCAGTCCTGATGTGTGTGCCAAGTTTGGTGAGTTTTGAAGCATTTTAAGGGGGTCAAATTGCAGCTCAAAGAGGCAAAAATAGCATTTTTTTGCGAAAATTTTGCTTTGAATGAGTTTTTGCAAGATTTCTGTTGATTTTGGGTATAGACATTTTTTATTGGAAATGTAGGTCTAAGTCAGACCTACACAGAGGTTTTTGTTTCATGTCTCTACGACATTCCTGACGGAAGTTACAAGCGATTTGTTTTTGTTTTTTGCTAGGGGGTGCTAGCGCGCAATTTTCATTTTTGGGGTTTGGTTGCTTAATATGTTGGGGAGGGACACCGTACCGACGTGTGTGTCAACTTTGGTGAGTTTTGAAGCATGTTAAGGGGGTCAAATTAGGGTATTGTTTGTGTTGTATTCCTAGGGGGCGCTAGAGCACAATTTTGAGTTTTTGGGTTTGGTTTTTTCATTAACTCGCAATTGTTGCCAGTCCTGATGTGTGTGCCAAGTTTGGTGAGTTTTGAAGCATTTTAAGGGGGTCAAATTACAGCTCAAAGAGGTAAAAATGATATTTTTTTGGAAAATTTGCGCAGGGGTTCTTTGAAGGCGCGTAAAATCAAAACCTTGGAACTTATCACAACTTTGTCCGACCACTTTTTTTAAAAGGGTTCAATCTCTCTCCTGTGCGAGTTTGAAGCCGAAACGACAAACGCACTGGGAGGAGTTTCGATTTGAAAAAGGTGACGTGTTTTTACAAAACTTTTATTTTGAAGGGGTAATTGCCAACTTCCTGTTGATTATTTCTGCTAGCTGTCAATTACTAAAATGTAGGTCTTAATGAGACCTACATAGAAGTTTTTGTTTCATGTCTTTCCGACATTCCTACCCGAAGTTACAAGCAGTTTTGTCTGTTGTTTCTTCCTGGAAGCAGTTTTTTCTGTGTTTTATTGAAAAATTAAGCTAGAGCGCAATTTTGAGTTTTTTTTTTTTTTTTTTCATTAGATTGCAATTTCTGCCAGTCCTGATGTGTCTGCCAAGTTTGGTGAGTTTTGAAGCATTTTAAGGGGGTCAAATTACAGCTCAAAGAGGCAAAAATAGCATTTTTTTGCAAAAATTTTGCTTTGAATGGGTTTTTGCAAAATTTCTGTTGATTTTTGCCCGAGAACATACTATTATGAAATGTAGGTCTAAGTCAGACTTACATAGAGGTTTTCGTTTCACGTCTCTACGACATTCCTAACGGAAGTTACAAGCAGTTATTTTTTTTTTTTTCATAGGGGGCGCTAGCGCGCAATTTTGTATTTTGGGGTTTGGTTGCTTAATATGTGTTTTTGCCAAGCCTTACCGATGTGTGTTTAAAATTTGGTGAGTTTTGGAGCATGGTCAGTGGGTCAAATTAGGGTTCGAAGCTGCGGAATAATAATAATTAAAGCTGCAAGCAGCGTTGGTCGGGTCCGCCGTTGGCCGCCGCCACCGCCGCCGTGTCCCGAGTCCCGATCTTAGTCAGACCAACATAGAGGTCTTTGTTTCATGTCTCTACGACATTCCTAACAGAAGTTACAAGCAGTTTTGTCTGGAAAAAGGTGACGGCTTTTTACAAAACTTTTATTTTGAAGGGGTAATTGGCAACTTCCTGTTGATTTTAACTGAAAGATGCCAATTATCAAAATGTAGGTCTAAGTCAGACCTACACAGAGGTTTTTGTTTCATGTCTCTACGACATTCCTAACGGAAGTTACAAGCAGTCTGTTTTTTGTATCTTCCTAGGGGGCGCTAGCGCGCAATTTTCATTTTTGGGGTTTGGTTACCTAATATGTTGGTCTGCCGCTCCATACCGATGTGTGCGTCAAATTTGGTGAGTTTTGAAGCATGTTAAGGGGGTCAAATTAGGGTATTGTCTGTGTTGTATTCCTAGGGGGCGCTAGAGCACAATTTTGAGTTTTGGGGTTTGGTTTTTTCGCTAGATCGCAATTTCTGCCAGTCCTGATGTGTGTGCCAAGTTTGGTGAGTTTTGAAGCATTCTAAGGGGGTCAAATTACAGCTCAAAGAGGTAAAAATGATATTTTTTTTGGAAAATTTGCGTAGGGGTTCTTTGAAGGCGCGTAAAATCAAAACCTTAGAACTTATCACAACTTTGTCCGACCACTTTTTTTAAAAGGGTTCAATCTCTCTCCTGTGCGAGTTTGAAGCCGAAACGACAAACGCACTGGGAGGAGTTTCGATTTGAAAAAGGTGACGGGTTTTTACAAAACTTTTATTTTGAAGGGGTAATTGCCAACTTCCTGTTGATTATTTCTGCTAGCTGTCAATTACTAAAATGTAGGTCTTAATGAGACCTACATAGAAGTTTTTGTTTCATGTCTTTCCGGCATTCCTACCCGAAGTTACAAGCAGTTTTGTCTGTGGTTTCTTCCTGGAAGCAGTTTTTTCTGTGTTTTATTGAAAAATTGCGCTAGAGCACAATTTTGAGATTTTTTTTTTTTTTTTTTCATTAGATCACAATTTCTGCCAGTCCTGATGTGTGTGCCAAGTTTGGTGAGTTTTGAAGCATTTTAAGGGGGTCAAATTGCAGCTCAAAGAGGCAAAAATAGCGTTTTTTGGCGAAAATTTTGCTTTGAAAGGGTTTTGCAAAATTTCTGTTGATTTTAGGTATAGGAGTTTCTGATGGGGAATTTAGGTCTAGGTCAGTTCTACATAGAGGATTTTGTTTCATGTCTCTACGACATTCCTAACGGAAGTTACGAGCAATCTGTTTTTTGATTTTTGTAGGGGGCGCTAGAGCGCATTTTTCATTTTTCGGGTTTGGTTTTTTTATTAGATGGCAATTTTCGCCAGTTCTGATGAGTGTGTGAAATTTGGTGAGTTTTGGAGCATGGTCAGTGGGTCAAATTAAGGTTCAAAGAGGCGGCGGAATAATAATAATTAAAGCTGCAAGCAGCGTTGGTCGGGTCCGCCGTTGGCCGCCGCCGCCGCCGCCGTGTCCCGAGTCCTGATCTTAGCCAGACCAACATAGAGGTCTTTGTTTCATGTCTCTACGACATTCCTAACAGAAGTTACAAGCAGTTTTGTCTGGAAAAAGGTGATGGCTTTTTACAAAACTTTTATTTTGAAGGGGTAATTGCCAACTTCCTGTTGATTTTAACTGACAGATGCCACCTATCAAAATGTAGGTCTAAGTGAGACCTACACAGAGGTTTTTGTTTCATGTCAGTCCGACGTTCCTACCAGAAGTTACAAGCAGTTTTATCCGTTTCCTCTTCCTAGGAGCAGTTTTTCTGTGTTTTTTTCAAAAATTGCAATAGAGCGCAATTTTGAGTTTTAAGGTTTGGTTTTTTCACTAGATCGCAATTTCTGCCAGTCCTGATGTGTGTGCCAAGTTTGGTGAGTTTTGAAGCATTTTAAGGGGGTCAAATTACGGCTCAAAGAGGTAAAAATGATATGTGTTTGGAAAATTTGCGCAGGGGTTCTTTGAAGGCGCGTAAAATCAAAACCTTAGAACTTATCACAACTTTGTCCGACCACTTTTTTTAAAAGGGTTCAATCTCTCTCCTGTGCGAGTTTGAAGCCGAAACGACAAACGCACTGGGAGGAGTTTCGATTTGAAAAAGGTGACGGGTTTTTACAAAACTTTTATTTTGAAGGGGTAATTGCCAACTTCCTGTTGATTTTTTCTGCTAGCTGTCAATTACTAAAATGTAGGTCTTAATGAGACCTACATAGAAGTTTTTGTTTCATGTCTTTCCGGCATTCCTACCCGAAGTTACAAGCAGTTTTGTCTGTGGTTTCTTCCTGGAAGCAGTTTTTTCTGTGTTTTATTGAAAAATTGCGCTAGAGCACAATTTTGAGATTTTTTTTTTTTTTTTTTCATTAGATCACAATTTCTGCCAGTCCTGATGTGTGTTCCAAGTTTGGTGAGTTTTGAAGCATTTTAAGGGGGTCAAATTGCAGCTCAAAGAGGCAAAAATAGCGTTTTTTGGCGAAAATTTTGCTTTGAAAGGGTTTTGCAAAATTTCTGTTGATTTTAGGTATAGGAGTTTCTGATGGGGAATTTAGGTCTAGGTCAGTTCTACATAGAGGATTTTGTTTCATGTCTCTACGACATTCCTACCGGAAGTTACAAGCAGTCTGTTTTTTTTTTTTCGTAGGGGGCGCTAGCGCGCATTTTTCATTTTTGGGGTTTGGTTGCTTAATACGTGTTTTTGCCAAGCCTTACCGATGTGTGTGCCAAATTTGGTGAGTTTTGAAGCATGGTCAGTGGGTCAAATTAGAGTTCGAAGCTGCGGAAGAATAATAATAATTAAAGCTGCAAGCAGCGTTGGTCGGGTCCGCCGTTGGCCGCCGCCGCCGTGCCCCGAGTCCCGATCTTAGTCAGACCTACATAGAGGTCTTTGTTTCATGTCTCTACGACATTCCTAACAGAAGTTACAAGCAGTTTTTTCTGGAAAAAGCTGACGGCTTTTTACAAAACTTTTATTTTGAAGGGGTAATTGCCAACTTCCTGTTGATTTCAACTGAAAGATGCCAATCATCAAAATGTAGGTCTAAGTGAGACCTACATTGAGGTTTTTGTTTCATGTCTGTCCGATGTTCCTACCAGAAGTTACAAGCAGTTTTATCCGTTTCCTCTTCCTAGGAGCAGTTTTTCTGTGTTTTTTTCAAAAATTGCAATAGAGCGCAATTTTGAGTTTTAAGGTTTGGTTTTTTCACTAGATCGCAATTTCTGCCAGTCCTGATGTGTGTGCCAAGTTTGGTGAGTTTTGAAGCATTTTAAGGGGGTCAAATTGCAGCTCAAAGAGGCAAAAATAGCATTTTTTTGCGAAAATTTTGCTTTGAATGAGTTTTTGCAAGATTTCTGTTGATTTTGGGTATAGACATTTTTTATTGGAAATGTAGGTCTTAGTCAGACCTACACAGAGGTTTTTGTTTCATGTCTCTACGACATTCCTGACGGAAGTTACAAGCGGTTTGTTTTTGTTTTTTGCTAGGGGGCGCTAGCGCGCAATTTTAATTTTTGGGGTTTGGTTGCTTAATATGTTGGGGAGGGACACCGTACCGACGTGTGTGTCAACTTTGGTGAGTTTTGAAGCATGTTAAGGGGGTCAAATTAGGGTATTGTCTGTGTTGTATTCCTAGGGGGCGCTAGAGCACAATTTTGAGTTTTGGGGTTTGGTTTTTTCACTAGATCGCAATTTCTGCCAGTCCTGATGTGTGTGCCAAGTTTGGTGAGTTTTGAAGCATTTTAAGGGGGTCAAATTACAGCTCAAAGAGGTAAAAATGATATTTTTTGGGAAAATTTGCGCAGGGGTTCTTTGAAGGCGCGTAAAATCAAAACCTTAGAACTTATCACAACTTTGTCCGACCACTTTTTTTAAAAGGGTTCAATCTCTCTCCTGTGCGAGTTTGAAGCCGAAACGACAAACGCACTGGGAGGAGTTTCGATTTGAAAAAGGTGACGGGTTTTTACAAAACTTTTATTTTGAAGGGGTAATTGCCAACTTCCTGTTGATTATTTCTGCTAGCTGTCAATTACTAAAATGTAGGTCTTAATGAGACCTACATAGAAGTTTTTGTTTCATGTCTTTCCGGCATTCCTACCCGAAGTTACAAGCAGTTTTGTCTGTGGTTTCTTCCTGGAAGCAGTTTTTTCTGTGTTTTATTGAAAAATTGCGCTAGAGCACAATTTTGAGATTTTTTTTTTTTTTTTTTTCATTAGATCACAATTTCTGCCAGTCCTGATGTGTGTTCCAAGTTTGGTGAGTTTTGAAGCATTTTAAGGGGGTCAAATTGCAGCTCAAAGAGGCAAAAATAGCGTTTTTTGGCAAAAATTTTGCTTTGAAAGGGTTTTGCAAAATTTCTGTTGATTTTAGGTATAGGAGTTTCTGATGGGGAATTTAGGTCTAGGTCAGTTCTACATAGAGGATTTTGTTTCATGTCTCTACGACATTCCTACCGGAAGTTACAAGCATTTTTTTTTTTTTTTTTGTAGGGGGCGCTAGCGCGCATTTTTCATTTTTGGGGTTTGGTTCCTTAATATGTGTTTTTGCCAAGCCTTACCGATGTGTGTGCCAAATTTGGTGAGTTTTGAAGCATGGTCAGTGGGTCAAATTAGGGTTCGAAGCTGCGGAATAATAATAATAATTAAAGCTGCAAGCAGCGTTGGTCGGGTCCGCCGCCGCCGCCGCCGTGTCCCGAGTCCCGATCTTAGTCAGACCAACATAGAGGTCTTTGTTTCATGTCTCTACGACATTCTTAACAGAAGTTACAAGCAGTTTTGTCTGGAAAAAGGTGACGGCTTTTTACAAAACTTTTATTTTGAAGGGGTAATTGCCAACTTCCTGTTGATTTTAACTGAAAGATGCCACCTATCAAAATGTAGGTCTAAGTGAGACCTACATAGAGGTTTTTGTTTCATGTCTGTCCGACGTTCCTACCAGAAGTTACAAGCAGTTTTATCCGTTTCCTCTTCCTAGGAGCAGTTTTTCTGTGTTTTTGTCAAAAATTGCAATAGAGCGCAATTTTGAGTTTTAAGGTTTGGTTTTTTCACTAGATCGCAATTTCTGCCAGTCCTGATGTGTGTGCCAAGTTTGGTGAGTTTTGAAGCATTTTAAGGGGGTCAAATTGCAGCTCAAAGAGGCAAAAATTGCATTTTTTTGCGAAAATTTTGCTTTGAATGAGTTTTTGCAAGATCTCTGTTGATTTTGGGTATAGACATTTTTTATTGGAAATGTAGGTCTTAGTCGGACCTACACAGAGGTTTTTGTTTCATGTCTCTACGATATTCCTAACGGCAGTTACAAGCGGTTTGTTTTTGTTTTTTGCTAGGGGGCGCTAGCGCGCAATTTTCATTTTTGGGGTTTGGTTGCTTAATATGTTGGGAAAGGACACCGTACCGACGTGTGTGTCAACTTTGGTGAGTTTTGAAGCATGTTAAGGGGGTCAAATTAGGGTATTGTCTGTGTTGTATTCCTAGGGGGCGCTAGAGCACAATTTTGAGTTTTGGGGTTTGGTTTTTCCACTAGATCGCAATTTCTACCAGTCCTAATGTGTGTGCCAAGTTTGGTGAGTTTTGAAGCATTTTAAGGGGGTCAAATTACAGCTCAAAGAGGAAAAAATGATATTTTTTAGGAAAATTTGCGCAGGGGTTCTTTGAAGGTGCGTAAAATTAAAACCTTAGAACTTATCACAACTTTGTCCGACCACTTTTTTTAAAAGGGTTCAATCTCTCTCCTGTGCGAGTTTGAAGCCGAAACGACAAACGCACTGGGAGGAGTTTCGATTTGAAAAAGGTGACGGGTTTTTACAAAACCTTTATTTTGAAGGGGTAATTGCCAACTTCCTGTTGATTATTTCTGCTAGCTGTCAATTACTAAAATGTAGGTCTTAATGAGACCTACATAGAAGTTTTTGTTTCATGTCTTTCCGGCATTCCTACCCGAAGTTACAAGCAGTTTTGTCTGTGGTTTCTTCGTGGAAGCAGTTTTTTCTGTGTTTTATTGAAAAATTGCGCTAGAGCACAATTTTGAGTTTTTTTATTTTTTTTTTTCATTAGATCACAATTTTTGCCAGTCCTGATGTGTGTGCCAAGTTTGGTGAGTTTTGAAGCATTTTAAGGGGGTCAAATTGCAGCTCAAAGAGGCAAAAATAGCATTTTTTAGCGAAAATTTTGCTTTGAATGGGTTTTTGCCAAATTTCTGTTGATTTTAGGTATAGGCATTTCTGATGGGGAATCTAGGTCTAAGTCAGACCTACATAGAGGTTTTTGTTCCATGTCTTTACGACATTCCTAACGGAAGTTACAAGCAGTCTGTTTTTTTTTTTTCGTAGGGGGCGCTAGCGCGCATTTTTCATTTTTGGGGTTTGGTTGCTTAATATGTGTTTTTGCCAAGCCTTACCGATGTGTGTGCCAAATTTGGTGAGTTTTGGAGCATGGTCAGTGGGTCAAATTATGGTTCGAAGTTGCGGAAGAATAATAATAATTAAAGCTGCAAGCAGCGTTGGTCGGGTCCGCCGTTGGCCGCCGCCGCCGTGTCCCGGGTCCCGATCTTAGTCAAACCAACATAGAGGTTTTTATTTCACGTCTCTACGACATTTCTAACAGAAGTTACATGCAGTTTTGTCTAGGTTTTTTCCTAGGGGGCGCTAAGCGCAATTTAGATTTTTGGGGTTTGGTTTTTTATTAGATGGCAGTTTTTGCCAGTCCTGATATGTGTGTAAAATTTGGTGAGTTTTGAAGCATGTTAAGGGGGTGAAATTACAGATCGACAATTCTGGATGTTGTTGATAAATGGCTTTTGCTTGGCATAGTAGGGGTTTAACTTGCACTTTGAAGCATTTTAAGTAGGTCAAATTACAGTTTAAAGAGGCAAAAAAGACATTTTTTAGGAAACTTTGCGCAGGGGTTTTTTGAAGGCGCGTAAAATCCAAACCGGAGAACTTATCAAAAATTTGTTCGACCACTTTTTTAAAAAGGGTTCAATCTCTCTCCTGTGCGAGTTTGAAGCCGAAACGACAAACGCACTGGGAGGAGTTTCGATTTGAAAAAGGTGACGGGTTTTCACAAAACTTTTATTTTGAAGGGGCAATTTTTAACTTCCTGTTGATTTTTGCCGAAGGATGTCGATTATCGAAATGTAGGTCTAAGTCAGACCTACCTAGAAGTTTTTGTTTCATGTCTTTCCGGCATTCCTACCCGAAGTTACAAGCAGTTTTGTCTGTGTTTTCTTCCTGGAAGCAGTTTTTTCTGTGTTTTATTGAAAAATTGCGCTACAGCGCAATTTTGAGTTTTTTTTTTTTTTTTTTTCATTAGATCGCAATTTCTGCCAGTCCTGATGTGTGTGCCAAGTTTGGTGAGTTTTGAAGCATTTTAAGGGGGTCAAATTGCAGCTCAAAGAGGCAAAAATAGCATTTTTTGCTAAAATTTTGCTTTGAATGAGTTTTTGCAACATTTCTGTTGATTTTGGGTATAGACATTTTTTATTGGAAATGTAGATCTCAGTCAGACCTACACAGAGGTTTTTGTTTCATGTCTCTACGACATTCCTAACGGAAGTTACAAGCAGTCTGTTTTTTTTTTCTTCCTAGGGGGCGCTATTGCGCAATTTTGATTTTTATGATTTGGCTGCCTAATATGTTGGGAAGGCATGAAAGACCGACGTGTGTGTCAAATTTGGTGAGTTTTGAAATATGTTAAGAGGGTGATGTTGGGGCGCGACGGTGCGGAAGAAAGAAAGAAAGAAAGAATAATAATAATTAAAGCTGCAAGCAGCGTTGGTCGGGTCCGCCGCCGCCGCCGCCGCCGCCGCCGTGTCCCGAGTCCCGATCTTAGTCAGACCAACATAGAGGTCTTTGTTTCATGTCTCTACGACATTCCTAACAGAAGTTACAAGCAGTTTTGTCTGGAAAAAGGTGACGGCTTTTTACAAAACTTTTATTTTGAAGGGGTAATTGCCAACTTCCTGTTGATTTTAACTGGAAGATGCAACCTATCAAAATGTAGGTCTAAGTGAGACCTACACAGAGGTTTTTGTTTCATGTCTGTCCGACATTCCTACCAGAAGTTACAAGCAGTTTTATCCGTTTCCTCTTCCTAGGAGCAGTTTTTTCTGTGTTTTTTTCAAAAATTGCAATAGAGCGCAATTTTGAGCTTTAAGGTTTGGTTTTTTCACTAGATCGCAATTTCTGCCAGTCCTGATGTGTGTGCCAAGTTTGGTGAGTTTTGAAGCATTTTAAGGGGGTCAAATTACAGCTCAAAGAGGCAAAAATAGTGTTTTTTGCAAAAATGTTGCTTTAAATGAGTTTTTGCAAAATTTCTGTTGATTTTGGGTATAGACTTTTTTTATTGGAAATGTAGGTCTAAGTCAGACCTACACAGAGGTTTTTGTTTCATGTCTCTACGACATTCCTAACGGAAGTTACAAGCAGTCTCTTTTTTGTCTCTTCCTAGGGGGCGCTAGCGCGCAATTTTAATTTTTGGGGTTTGGTTGCTTAATAAGTTGGTTTGCCGCTCCATACCGATGTGTGTGTCAATTTTGGTGAGTTTTGAAGCATGTTAAGGGGGTCAAATTAGGGTGCAAAGGTGCGAGCGCGCCTTGGGTTGCTGTCCCCGATCCCCACTGTCGAAGGCGCCTTGCTGACACTCTTTAATGCATTGCGAAAGTAATGCAGTTGTTGTATTGAAGTGAAAATATCTAGCTTCCTGTTGATTTTTGTTAAAGTATGTTAATTATTCAAATGTAGGTCTAGGTCGGACCTACATAGTGGTTTTGGTTTCATGTCTCTCTGACATTCCTACCGGAAGTTACAAGCAGTTTTGTCTGTTTTCCTCCTTGAAGCAGTTTGTCTGTGTTGTATTCCTAGGGGGCGCTAGAGCACAATTTTGAGTTTTGGGGTTTGGTTTTTTCACTAGATCGCAATTTCTGCCAGTCCTGATGTGTGTGCCAAGTTTGGTGAGTTTTGAAGCATTTTAAGGGGGTCAAATTACAGCTCAAAGAGGTAAAAATGATATTTTGTTGGAAAATTTGCGCAGGGGTTCTTTGAAGGCGCGTAAAATCAAAACCTTAGAACTTATCACAACTTTGTCCGACCACTTTTTTTAAAAGGGTTCAATCTCTCTCCTGTGCGAGTTTGAAGCCGAAACGACAAACGCACTGGGAGGAGTTTTGATTTGAAAAAGGTGACGGGTTTTTACAAAACTTTTATTTTGAAGGGGTAATTGCCAACTTCCTGTTGATTATTTCTGCTAGCTGTCAATTACTAAAATGTAGGTCTTAATGAGACCTACATAGAAGTTTTTGTTTCATGTCTTTCCGGCATTCCTACCCGAAGTTACAAGCAGTTTTGTCTGTGGTTTCTTCCTGGAAGCAGTTTTTTCTGTGTTTTATTGAAAAATTGCGCTAGAGCACAATTTTGAGATTTTTTTTTTTTTTTTTTCATTAGATCACAATTTCTGCCAGTCCTGATGTGTGTGCCAAGTTTGGTGAGTTTTGAAGCATTTTAAGGGGGTCAAATTGCAGCTCAAAGAGGCAAAAATAGCGTTTTTTGGCGAAAATTTTGCTTTGAAAGGGTTTTGCAAAATTTCTGTTGATTTTAGGTATAGGAGTTTCTGATGGGGAATTTAGGTCTAAGTCAGACCTACATAGAGGATTTTGTTTCATGTCTCTACGACATTCCTACCGGAAGTTACAAGCAGTCTGTTTTTTTTTTTTCGTAGGGGGCGCTAGCGCGCATTTTTCATTTTTGGGGTTTGGTTGCTTAATACGTGTTTTTGCCAAGCCTTACCGATGTGTGTGCCAAATTTGGTGAGTTTTGAAGCATGGTCAGTGGGTCAAATTAGGGTTCAAAGCTGCGGAAGAATAATAATTAAAGCTGCAAGCAGCGTTGGTCGGGTCCGCCGTTGGCCGCCGCCGCCGCCGCCGCCGTGTCCCGAGTCCCGATCTTAGTCAGACCAACATAGAGGTCTTTGTTTCATGTCTCTACGACATTCCTAACAGAAGTTACAAGCAGTTTTGTCTGGAAAAAGGTGACGGCTTTTTACAAAACTTTTATTTTGAAGGGGTAATTGCCAACTTCCTGTTGATTTTAACTGAAAGATGCCACCTATCAAAATGTAGGTCTAAGTGAGACCTACACAGAGGTTTTTGTTTCATGTCTGTCCGACTTTCCTACCAGAAGTTACAGGCAGTTTTATCCGTTTCCTCTTCCTAGGAGCAGTTTTTCTGTGTTTTTTTCAAAAATTGCAATAGAGCGCAATTTTGAGTTTTAAGGTTTGGTTTTTTCACTAGATCGCAATTTCTGTCAGTCCTGATGTGTGTGCCAAGTTTGGTGAGTTTTGAAGCATTTTAAGGGGGTCAAATTAAAGCTCAAAGAGGCAAAAATAGCGTTTTTTGCGTAAATGTTGCTTTGAATGAGTTTTTGCAAAATTTCTGTTGATTTTGGGTATAGACATTTTTTATTGGAAATGTAGGTCTTAGTCAGACATACACAGAGGTTTTTGTTTCATGTCTCTACGACATTCCTAACGGAAGTTACAAGCAGTCTGTTTTTTGTCTCTTCCTAGGGGGCGCTAGCGCGCAATTTTCATTTTTGGGGTTTGGTTGCTTAATAAGTTGGTCTGCTGCTCCATACCGATGTGTGTGTCAATTTTGGTGAGTTTTGAAGCATGTTAAGGGGGTCAAATTAGGGTGCGAAGGCGCGAATGCGCCTTGGGTTGCTGTCCCCGAGCCCCACGGCAGGAGAAGCCTTGCTGCCACTATTTAATGCATTGTGAAAGTAATGCAGTTGTTGTATTGAAGTGAAAATATCTAGCTTCCTGTTGATTTTTGCCAAAGTATGTTAATTATTCAAATGTAGGTCTAAGTCAGACCTACATAGTGGTTTTTGTTTCATGTCTCTACGACATTCCTACCGGAAGTTACAAGCAGTTTTGTCTTTGTTTTCTTCCTAGGAGCAGTTTGTCTGTGTTGTATTCCTAGGGGGCGCTAGAGCACAATTTTGAGTTTTGGGGTTTAGTTTTTTTATCAGCTCGCAATTGTTGCCAGTCCTGATGTGTGTGCCAAGTTTGGTGAGTTTTGAAGCATTTTAAGGGGGTCAAATTACAGCTCAAAGAGGCAAAAATGACATTTTTTAGGAAACTTTGCGCAGGGCGTCTTTGAAGGCGCGTAAAATCCAACTCTTAAAACTTATCACAATTTTGTCCGACCACTTTTTTTAAAAGGGTTCAATCTCTCTCCTGTGCGAGTTTGAAGCCGAAACGACAAACACACTGGGAGGAGTTTCGATTTGAAAAAGGTGACGGGTTTTCACGAAAACTTTTATTTTGAAGGGGTAATTGGCAACTTCCTGTTGATTATTTCTGCTAGCTGTCAATTATTAAAATGTAGGTCTAAGTAAGACCTACATAGAAGTTTTTGTTTCATGTCTTTCCGACATTCCTACCGGAAGTTACAAGCAGTTTTGTCTGTGTTTTCTTCCTAGAAGCAGTTTTTTCTGTGTTTCATTCAAAAAATTTTGTAGAGCGCAATTTTGAGTTTTATGATTTTTTTTTTTCATTAAATCACAATTTCTGCCAGTCCTGATGTGTCTGCCAAGTTTGGTGAGTTTTGAAGCATTCTAAGGGGGTCAAATTACAGCTCAAAGAGGCAAAAATAGCATTTTTTGTGAAAATTTTGCTTTGAATGGGTTTTTGCAAAATTTCTGTAAATTTTTGCCCTAGAATATACAATTATGAAATTTAGGTCGAAGTCAGACCTACATAGAGGTTTTTGTTTCATGTCTCTACGACATTCCTAACGGAAGTTACAAGCAGTCTCTTTTTTTTTTCTTCCTAGGGGGCGCTATTGCTCAATTTTGATTTTTATGATTTGGCTCCCTAATATGTTGGGAAGGCATGAAAGACCGACGTGTGTGTCAAATTTGGTGAGTTTTGAAATATGTTAAGAGGGTGAAATTGGGGCGCGACGGTGCGGAAGAAAGAAAGAAAGAATAATAATAAAACGCAGCAGATTCAATAGGGTCCTTGCATGGCAAAGGACATGGATGTCCTTTGCCATTGCAGGGCGGACCCTAATAATAATTAAAGCTGCAAGCAGCGTTGGTCGGGTCCGCCGTTGGCCGCCGCCGCCGTGCCCCGAGTCCCGATCTTAGTCAAACCAACATAGAGGTTTTTATTTCATGTCTCTACGACATTCCTAACAGAAGTTACAAGCAGTTTTATCAGTTTATTTTCCTAGGGGGCGCTAGAGCACAATTTTCATTTTTGGGGTTTGGTTTTTTATTGGATGGCAATTTTCACCAGTCCTGATGTGTGTGTAAAATTTGGTGAGTTTTGAAGCATGTTAAGGGGGTCAAATTATAGATTTGCGTTTCTGGATGTTGTTGATAAATGGCTTTCGCTTGGCATTGTATAGCTCTAACTTGCACTTTGAAGCATTTTAAGGGGGTCAAATTTCAGTTCAAAGAGGCAAAAAAGGTATATATTGCGAAAATTTTGTTTTGAAGGGGTTTTTGCCAACTTCCTGTTGATTTTAGGTACAGAAGTGTTTATTGGAAATGTAGGTCTAAGTCAGACCTACACAGAGGTTTTTGTTTCATGTCTCTACGACATTCCTAACGGAAGTTACAAGCAGTCTGTTTTTTGTCTCTTCCTAGGGGGCGCTAGCTTGCAATTTTAATTTTTGGGGTTTGGTTGCTTAATAAGTTGGTCTGCCGCTCCATACCGACGTGTGTGTCAATTTTGGTGAGTTTTGAAGCATGTTAAGGGGGTCAAATTAGGGTGCGAAGGTGCGAGTGCGCCTTGGGTTGCTGTCCCCGAGCCCCACGGCAGGAGAAGCCTTGGTGACACTATTTAATGCATCGTGAAAGTAATGCAGTTGTTGTATTGAAGTGAAAATATCTAGCTTCCTGTTGATTTTTGCCAAAGTATGTTAATTATTCAAATGTAGGTCTAAGTCAGACCTACATAGTGGTTTTTGTTTCATGTCTCTACGACATTCCTACCGGAAGTTACAAGCAGTTTTGTCTTTGTTTTCTTCCTAGGAGTAGTTTGTCTGTGTTGTATTCCTAGGGGGCGCTAGAGCACAATTTTGAGTTTTGGGGTTTGGTTTTTTTATCAGCTCGCAATTGTTGCCAGTCCTGATGTGTGTGCCAAGTTAGGTGTGTTTTGAAGCATTTTAAGGGGGTCAAATTACAGCTCAAAGAGGTAAAAATTATCTTTTTTAGGAAAATTTGCGCAGGGGATCTTTGAAGGCGCGTAAAATCAAACCCTTAAAACTTATCACAATTTTGTCCGACCACTTTTTTTAAAAGGGTTCAATCTCTCTCCTGTGCGAGTTTGAAGCCGAAACGACAAACGCACTGGGAGGAGTTTCGATTTGAAAAAGGTTACGGGTTTTCACGAAAACTTTTATTTTGAAGGGGTAATTGCCAACTTCCTGTTGATTATTTCTGCTAGCTGTCAATTATTAAAATGTAGGTCTAAGTAAGACCTACATAGAAGTTTTTGTTTCATGTCTTTCCGACATTCCTACCGGAAGTTACAAGCAGTTTTGTCTATGTTTTCTTCCTGGAAGCAGTTTTTTCTGTGTTTTATTCAAAAATTGCGCTACAGCGCAATTTTGATTTTTTTTTTTTTTTTTTTTCATTAGATCGCAATTTCTGCCAGTCCTGATGTGTGTGCCAAGTTTGGTGAGTTTTGAAGCATTTTAAGGGGGGCAAATTACAGCTCAAAGAGGCAAAAATTGCATTTTTTTGTGAAAATTTGGCTTTGAATGGGTTTTTGAAATTTTTTTGTTGATTTTGGCCCCAGAAGATACAATTATGGAATTTAGGTCTAAGTCAGACCTACATAGAGGTTTTTGTTTCATGTCTCTACGACATTCCTAACGGAAGTTACAAGCAGTCTGTTTTTTTTTTCGTTTTAGGGGGCGCTAGAGCGCAATTTTGATTTTTGGGGTTTGGTTGCTTAATAAGTTGGGAAGGCCCACCGTACCGACGTGTGTGTCAACTTTGGTGAGTTTTGAAGCATGTTAAGGGGGTCAAATTAGGGTGCGAAGGAGCGGAATAAACAATAATAATAATAAAACGCAGCAGATTCAATAGGGTCCTTGCATGGCAAAGGACATGGATGTCCTTTGCCATTGCAGGGCGGACCCTAATAATAATAATAAAACGCAGCAGATTCAATAGGGTCCTTGCATGGCAAAGGACATGGATGTCCTTTGCCATTGCAGGGCGGACCCTAATAATAAAACGCTACAGATACAATAGGGTCCTTGCCATGGCAAAGGACATGGAGTCCTTTGCTGGCAGGGCGGACCCTAATTAAAGCTGCAAGCAGCGTTGGTCGGGTCCGCCGTTGGCCGCCGCCGCCGCCGCCGCCGTGTCCCGAGTCCCGATCTTAGTCAGACCAACATAGAGGTCTTTGTTTCATGTCTCTACGACATTCCTAACAGAAGTTACAAGCAGTTTTGTCTGGAAAAAGGTGACGGCTTTTTACAAAACTTTTATTTTGAAGGGGTAATTGCCAACTTCCTGTTGATTTTAACTGAAAGATGCCACCTATCAAAATGTAGGTCTAAGTGAGACCTACACAGAGGTTTTTGTTTCATGTCTGTCCGACGTTCCTACCAGAAGTTACAAGCAGTTTTATCCGTTTCCTCTTCCTAGGAGCAGTTTTTCTGTGTTTTTTTCAAAAATTGCAATAGAGCGCAATTTTGAGGTTTAAGGTTTGGTTTTTTCACTAGATCGCAATTTCTGCCAGTCCTGATGTGTGTGCCAAGTTTGGTGAGTTTTGAAGCATTTTAAGGGGGTCAAATTAAAGCTCAAAGAGGCAAAAATAGCGTTTTTTGCGAAAATGTTGCTTTGAATGAGTTTTAGCAAAATTTCTGTTGATTTTGGGTATAGACCTTTTTGATTGGAAATGTAGGTCTTAGTCAGACCTACACAGAGGTTTTCGTTTCATGTCTCTACGACATTCCTAACGGAAGTTACAAGCAGTCTCTTTTTTGTCTCTTCCTAGGGGGCGCTAGCTTGCAATTTTAATTTTTGGGGTTTGGTTGCTTAATAAGTTGGTCTGCCGCTCCATACCGATGTGTGTGTCAATTTTGGTGAGTTTTGAAGCATGTTAAGGGGGTCAAATTAGGGTGTGAAGGTGCGAGCGCGCCTTGGGTTGCTGTCCCCGAGCCCCAGGGCTTAAGACGCCTTCGTCCCACTATTTAATGCATTGTGAAAGTAATGCAGTTGTTGTATTGAAGTGAAAATATCTAGCTTCCTGTTGATTTTTGCCAAAGTATGTCAATTATTCAAATGTAGGTCTAAGTCAGACCTACATAGTGGTTTTTGTTTCATGTCTCTACGACATTCCTACCGGAAGTTACAAGCAGTTTTGTCTTTGTTTTCTTCCTAGGAGCAGTTTGTCCGTGTTGTATTCCTAGGGGGCGCTAGAGCACAATTTTGAGTTTTGGAGTTTGGTTTTTTCATCAGCTCGCAATTGTTGCCAGTCCTGATGTGTGTGCCAAGTTTGGTGAGTTTTGAAGCATTTTAAGGGGGTCAAATTACAGCTCAAATAGGCAAAAATGAAATTTTTTAGGAAAATTTGCGCAGGGGTTCTTTGAAGGCGCATAAAATCAAAACCATAAAACTTATCACAACTTTGTCCGACCACTTTTTTTAAAAGGGTCCAATCTCTCTCCTGTGCGAGTTTGAAGCCGAAACGACAAACGCACTGGGAGGAGTTTCGATTTGAAAAAGGTGACGGGTTTTTACAAAACTTTTATTTTGAAGGGGTAATTGCCAACTTCCTGTTGATTATTTCTGCTAGCTGTCAATTACTAAAATGTAGGTCTTAATGAGACCTACATAGAAGTTTTTGTTTCATGTCTTTCCGGCATTCCTACCCGAAGTTACAAGCAGTTTTGTCTGTGGTTTCTTCCTGGAAGCAGTTTTTTCTGTGTTTTATTGAAAAATTGCGCTAGAGCACAATTTTGAGATTTTTTTTTTTTTTTTTTCATTAGATCACAATTTCTGCCAGTCCTGATGTGTGTGCCAAGTTTGGTGAGTTTTGAAGCATTTTAAGGGGGTCAAATTGCAGCTCAAAGAGGCAAAAATAGCGTTTTTTGGCGAAAATTTTGCTTTGAAAGGGTTTTGCAAAATTTCTGTTGATTTTAGGTATAGGAGTTTCTGATGGGGAATTTAGGTCTAAGTCAGACCTACATAGAGGATTTTGTTTCATGTCTCTACGACATTCCTACCGGAAGTTACAAGCAGTCTGTTTTTTTTTTTTCGTAGGGGGCGCTAGCGCGCATTTTTCATTTTTGGGGTTTGGTTGCTTAATACGTGTTTTTGCCGAGCCTTACCGATGTGTGTGCCAAATTTGGTGAGTTTTGAAGCATGGTCAGTGGGTCAAATTAGGGTTCAAAGCTGCGGAAGAATAATAATAATAATAATTAAAGCTGCAAGCAGCGTTGGTCGGGTCCGCCGTTGGCCGCTCCGCTTCGGCTGCTGTCCCCGCGACTGAAGCCCTGGTCTTAGTCCGACCAACATAGAGGTCTTTGTTTCATGTCTCTACGACATTCCTAACAGAAGTTACAAGCAGTTTTGTCTGGAAAAAGGTGACGGCTTTTTACAAAACTTTTATTTTGAAGGGGTAATTGCCAACTTCCTGTTGATTTTAACTGAAAGATGCCACCTATCAAAATGTAGGTCTAAGTGAGACATACATAGAGGTTTTTGTTTCATGTCTGTCCGACGTTCCTACCAGAAGTTACAAGCAGTTTTATCCGTTTCCTCTTCCTAGGAGCAGTTTTTCTGTGTTTTTTTCAAAAATTGCAATAGAGCGCAATTTTGAGTTTTAAGGTTTGGTTTTTTCACTAGATCGCAATTTCTGCCAGTCCTGATGTGTGTGCCAAGTTTGGTGAGTTTTGAAGCATTTTAAGGGGGTCAAATTGCAGCTCAAAGAGGCAAAAATAGCATTTTTTTGCGAAAATTTTGCTTTGAATGAGTTTTTGCAAGATTTCTGTTGATTTTGGGTATAGACATTTTTTATTGGAAATGTAGGTCTTAGTCAGACCTACACAGGGGTTTTTGTTTCATGTCTCTACGACATTCCTAACGGAAGTTACAAGCAGTCTGTTTTTTGTCTCTTCCTAGGGGGCGCTAGCGCGCAATTTTCATTTTTGGGGTTTGGTTGCTTAATAAGTTGGTCTGCTGCTCCATACCGATGTGTGTGTCAATTTTGGTGAGTTTTGAAGCATGTTAAGGGGGTCAAATTAGGGTGCGAAGGCGCGAACGCGCCTTGGGTTGCTGTCCCCGAGCCCCACGGCAGGAGAAGCCTTGCTGCCACTATTTAATGCATTGTGAAAGTAATGCAGTTGTTGTATTGAAGTGAAAATATCTAGCTTCCTGTTGATTTTTGCCAAAGTATGTTAATTATTCAAATGTAGGTCTAAGTCAGACCTACATAGTGGTTTTTGTTTCATGTCTCTACGACATTCCTACCGGAAGTTACAAGCAGTTTTGTCTTTGTTTTCTTCCTAGGAGCAGTTTGTCTGTGTTGTATTCCTAGGGGGCGCTAGAGCACAATTTTGAGTTTTGGGGTTTGGTTTTTTTATTAGCTCGCAATTGTTGCCAGTCCTGATGTGTGTGCCAAGTTTGGTGAGTTTTGAAGCATTTTAAGGGGGTCAAATTACAGCTCAAAGAGGCAAAAATGACATTTTTTAGGAAACTTTGCGCAGGGCGTCTTTGAAGGCGCGTAAAATCAAAACCGGAGAACTTATCACAATTTTGTCCGACCACTTTTTTTAAAAGGGTTCAATCTCTCTCCTGTGCGAGTTTGAAGCCGAAACGGCAAACGCACTGGGAGGAGTTTCGATTTGAAAAAGGTGACGGGTTTTCACGAAAACTTTTATTTTGAAGGGGTAATTGCCAACTTCCTGTTGATCATTTCTGCTAGCTGTCAATTATTAAAATGTAGGTCTAAGTAAGACCTACATAGAAGTTTTTGTTTCATGTCTTTCCGACATTCCTACCGGAAGTTACAAGCAGTTTTGTCTGTGTTTTCTTCCTAGAAGCAGTATTTTCTGTGTTTCATTCCAAAAATTTTGTAGAGCGCAATTTTGAGTTTTATGATTTTTTTTTTTCATTAAATCACAATTTCTGCCAGTCCTGATGTGTCTGCCAAGTTTGGTGAGTTTTGAAGCATTCTAAGGGGGTCAAATTACAGCTCAAAGAGGCAAAAATAGCATTTTTTGTGAAAATTTTGCTTTGAATGGGTTTTTGCAAAATTTCTGTAAATTTTTGCCCTAGAATATACAATTATGAAATTTAGGTCGAAGTCAGACCTACATAGAGGTTTTTGTTTCATGTCTCTACGACATTCCTAACGGAAGTTACAAGCAGTCTCCTTTTTTTTTCTTCCTAGGGGGCGCTATTGCGCAATTTTGATTTTTATGATTTGGCTCCCTAATATGTTGGGAAGGCATGAAAGACCGACGTGTGTGTCAAATTTGGTGAGTTTTGAAATATGTTAAGAGGGTGAAATTGGGGCGCGACGGTGCGGAAGAAAGAAAGAAAGAATAATAATAAAACGCAGCAGATTCAATAGGGTCCTTGCATGGCAAAGGACATGGATGTCCTTTGCCATTGCAGGGCGGACCCTAATAAGAAACGTTACAGATTCAATAGGGTCCTTGCATGGCAAAGGACATGGATGTCCTTTGCCATTGCAGGGCGGACCCTAATAATAATAATAATAATAATAATAAGAAACCTTACAGATTCAATAGGGTCCTTGCCTTAGCAAAGGACATGGATGTCCTTTGCTGGCAGGGCGGACCCTAATAATAAAACGCTACAGATACAATAGGGTCCTTGCCATGGCAAAGGACATGGAGTCCTTTGCTGGCAGGGCGGACCCTAATTAAAGCTGCAAGCAGCGTTGGTCGGGTCCGCCGTTGGCCGCCGCCGTGTCCCGAGTCCCGATCTTAGTCAGACCTACATAGAAGTTTTTGTTTCATCACTCTACGACATTCCTAACAGAAGTTACAAGCAGTTTTGTCTGGAAAAAGGTGACGGCTTTTTACAAAACTTTTATTTTGAAGGGGTAATTGGCAACTTCCTGTTGATTTTAACTGAAAGATGCCAATTATCAAAATGTAGGTCTAAGTCAGACCTACACAGAGGTTTTTGTTTCATGTCTCTACGACATTCCTAACGGAAGTTACAAGCAGTCTGTTTTTTGTATCTTCCTAGGGGGCGCTAGCTCGCAATTTTCATTTTTGGGGTTTGGTTACCTAATATGTTGGTCTGCCGCTCCATACCGATGTGTGTGTCAAATTAGGTGAGTTTTGAAGCATGTTAAGGGGGTCAAATTAGGGTATTGTCTGTGTTGTATTCCTAGGGGGCGCTAGAGCACAATTTTGAGTTTTGGGGTTTGGTTTTTTCACTAGATCGCAATTTTTGCCAGTCCTGATGTGTGTGCCAAGTTTGGTGAGTTTTGAAGCATTTTAAGGGGGTCAAATTACAGCTCAAAGAGGCAAAAATGATATTTTTTTGGAAAATTTGCGCAGGGGTTCTTTGAAGGCGCGTAAAATCAAAACCTTAGAACTTATCACAACTTTGTCCGACCACTTTTTTTAAAAGGGTTCAATCTCTCTCCTGTGCGAGTTTGAAGCCGAAACGACAAACGCACTGGGAGGAGTTTCGATTTGAAAAAGGTGACGGGTTTTTACAAAACTTTTATTTTGAAGGGGTAATTGCCAACTTCCTGTTGATTATTTCTGCTAGCTGTCAATTACTAAAATGTAGGTCTTAATGAGACCTACATAGAAGTTTTTGTTTCATGTCTTTCCGGCATTCCTACCCGAAGTTACAAGCAGTTTTGTCTGTGGTTTCTTCCTGGAAGCAGTTTTTTCTGTGTTTTATTGAAAAATTGCGCTAGAGCACAATTTTGAGATTTTTTTTTTTTTTTTTTCATTAGATCACAATTTCTGCCAGTCCTGATGTGTGTTCCAAGTTTGGTGAGTTTTGAAGCATTGTAAGGGGGTCAAATTGCAGCTCAAAGAGGCAAAAATAGCGTTTTTTGGCGAAAATTTTGCTTTGAAAGGGTTTTGCAAAGTTTCTGTTGATTTTAGGTATAGGAGTTTCTGATGGGGAATTTAGGTCTAGGTCAGTTCTACATAGAGGATTTTGTTTCATGTCTCTACGACATTCCTACCGGAAGTTACAAGCAGTCTGTTTTTTTTTTTTCGTAGGGGGCGCTAGCGCGCATTTTTCATTTTTGGGGTTTGGTTGCTTAATATGTGTTTTTGCCAAGCCTTACCGATGTGTGTGCCAAATTTGGTGAGTTTTGAAGCATGGTCAGTGGGTCAAATTAGGGTTCGAAGCTGCGGAATAATAATAATAATTAAAGCTGCAAGCAGCGTTGGTCGGGTCCGCCGTTGGCCGCCGCCGCCGCCGCCGTGTCCCGAGTCCTGATCTTAGCCAGACCAACATAGAGGTCTTTGTTTCATGTCTCTACGACATTCCTAACAGAAGTTACAAGCAGTTTTGTCTGGAAAAAGGTGATGGCTTTTTACAAAACTTTTATTTTGAAGGGGTAATTGCCAACTTCCTGTTGATTTTAACTGACAGATGCCACCTATCAAAATGTAGGTCTAAGTGAGACCTACACAGAGGTTTTTGTTTCATGTCAGTCCGACGTTCCTACCAGAAGTTACAAGCAGTTTTATCCGTTTCCTCTTCCTAGGAGCAGTTTTTCTGTGTTTTTTTCAAAAATTGCAATAGAGCGCAATTTTGAGTTTTAAGGTTTGGTTTTTTCACTAGATCGCAATTTCTGCCAGTCCTGATGTGTGTGCCAAGTTTGGTGAGTTTTGAAGCATTTTAAGGGGGTCAAATTACGGCTCAAAGAGGTAAAAATGATATGTGTTTGGAAAATTTGCGCAGGGGTTCTTTGAAGGCGCGTAAAATCAAAACCTTAGAACTTATCACAACTTTGTCCGACCACTTTTTTTAAAAGGGTTCAATCTCTCTCCTGTGCGAGTTTGAAGCCGAAACGACAAACGCACTGGGAGGAGTTTCGATTTGAAAAAGGTGACGGGTTTTTACAAAACTTTTATTTTGAAGGGGTAATTGCCAACTTCCTGTTGATTTTTTCTGCTAGCTGTCAATTACTAAAATGTAGGTCTTAATGAGACCTACATAGAAGTTTTTGTTTCATGTCTTTCCGGCATTCCTACCCGAAGTTACAAGCAGTTTTGTCTGTGGTTTCTTCCTGGAAGCAGTTTTTTCTGTGTTTTATTGAAAAATTGCGCTAGAGCACAATTTTGAGATTTTTTTTTTTTTTTTTTCATTAGATCACAATTTCTGCCAGTCCTGATGTGTGTTCCAAGTTTGGTGAGTTTTGAAGCATTTTAAGGGGGTCAAATTGCAGCTCAAAGAGGCAAAAATAGCGTTTTTTGGCGAAAATTTTGCTTTGAAAGGGTTTTGCAAAATTTCTGTTGATTTTAGGTATAGGAGTTTCTGATGGGGAATTTAGGTCTAGGTCAGTTCTACATAGAGGATTTTGTTTCATGTCTCTACGACATTCCTACCGGAAGTTACAAGCAGTCTGTTTTTTTTTTTTCGTAGGGGGCGCTAGCGCGCATTTTTCATTTTTGGGGTTTGGTTGCTTAATACGTGTTTTTGCCAAGCCTTACCGATGTGTGTGCCAAATTTGGTGAGTTTTGAAGCATGGTCAGTGGGTCAAATTAGAGTTCGAAGCTGCGGAAGAATAATAATAATAATAATAATTAAAGCTGCAAGCAGCGTTGGTCGGGTCCGCCGCCGCCGCCGCCGCCGTGTCCCGAGTCCCGATCTTAGTCAGACCTCCATAGAAGTTTTCGTTTCATCACTCTACGACATTCCTAACAGAATTTACAAGCAGTTTTATCAGTTTATTTTCCTAGGGGGCGCTAGAGCACAATTTTCATTTTTGGGGTTTGGTTTTTTAATTGGATGGCAATTTTCACCAGTCCTGATGTGTGTGTAAAATTTGGTGAGTTTTGAAGCATGTTAAGGGGGTCAAATTACAGATTTGTGTTTCTGGATGTTGTTGATAAATGGCTTTCGCTTGGCATTGTATAGCTTTAACTTGCACTTTGAAGCATTTTAAGGTGGTCAAATTTCAGTTCAAAGGGGCAAAAAAGGCATATTTTGCGAAAATTTTGTTTTGAAGGGGTTTTTGCCAACTTCCTGTTGATTTTAGGTACAGAAGTTTTTTATTGGAAATGTAGGTGTAAGTCAGACCTACATAGAGGTTTTTGTTTCATGTCTCTACGACATTCCTAACGGAAGTTACAAGCAGTCTGTTTTTTGTCTCTTCCTAGGGGGCGCTAGCGCGCAATTTTCACTTTTGGGGTTTGGTTGCTTAATAAGTTGGTCTGCCGCTCCATACCGACGTGTGTGTCAAATTTGTGGAGTTTTGAAGCATGTTAAGGGGGTCAAATTACAGATTGGCATTTCTGGATGTTGTTGATAAATGGCTTTCGCTTGGCATAGCATAGCTTTAACTTGCACTTTGAAGCATTTTAAGGGGGTCAAATATCCGTTCAAAGAGGCAAAAAAGGCATTTTTTGTAAAAATTTTGTTTTGAAGGGGTTTTTGCCAACTTCCTGTTGATTTTCGGTACAGAAGTATTTATTGGAAATGTAGGTCTAAGTCAGACCTACACAGAGGTTTTTGTTTCATGTCTCTACGACATTCCTAACGGAAGTTACACGCAGTCTGTTTTTTGTCTCTTCCTAGGGGGCGCTAGCGTGCAATTTTCATTTTTGGGGTTTGGTTGCTTAATAAGTTGGTCTGCCGCTCCATACCGACGTATCTGTCAAATTTGGGGAGTTTTGAAGCATGTTAAGGGGGTCAAATTACAGATTGGCGTTTCTGGATGTTGTTGATAAATGGCTTTCGGTCTGCATAACAGAGCTATAACTTGCACTTTGAAGCATTTTAAGGGGGTCAAATATCAGTTCAAAGAGGCAAAAAAGGCATTTCTTGCAAAAATTTAGTTTTGAAGGGGTTTTTGCCAACTTCCTGTTGATTTTCGGTATAGAAGTATTTCATTGGAAATGTAGGTCTAAGTCAGACCTACACAGAGGTTTTTGTTTCATGTCTCTACGACATTCCTAACGGAAGTTACAAGCAGTCTGTTTTTTGTCTCTTCCTAGGGGGCGCTAGCGCGCAATTTTCATTTTTGGGGTTTGGTTGCTTAATAAGTTGGTCTGCCGCTCCATACCGATGTCTGTGTCAAATTTGGTGAGTTTTGAAGCATGTTAAGGGGGTCAAATTAGGGTGCGAAGGGGCGAGCGCGCCTTGGGTTGCTGTCCCCGAGCCCCACGGCTGAACACGCCTTCGTCCCACTATTTAATGCATTGTGAAAGTAATGCAGTTGTTGTATTGAAGTGAAAATATCAAGCTTCCTGTTGATTTTTGCCAAAGTATGTTGATTATTCAAATGTAGGTCTAAGTCAGACCTACATAGTGGTTTTTGTTTCATGTCTCTGTGACATTCCTACCGGAAGTTATAAGCAGTTTAGTCTGTGTTTTCTTCCTAGGAGCAGTTTGTCTGTGTTGTATTCCTAGGGGGCGCTAGAGCACAATTTTGAGATTTGGGGTTTGGTTTTTTCACTAGATCACAATTTCTGCCAGTCCTGATGTGTGTGCCAAGTTTGGTGAGTTTTGAAGGATTTTAAGGGGGTCAAATTACAGCTCAAAGAGGCAAAAAATACATTTTTTAGGAAAATTTGCGCAGGGGTTCTTTGAAGGCGCGTAAAATCAAAACCTGAAAACTTATCACAACTTTGATCTATACTTTTAATCAGAAGGGTTCAAACTCTCTCCTGTGCGAGTTTGAAGCCGAAACGACAAACGCGCTCAGAGGAGATAACTTTTGAAAAAAGGTGACGGGTTTTCACAAAACTTTTATTTTGAAAGGGCAATTTTAAACTTCCTGTTGATTTTTGCCAAAGGATGTCAGTTATGTAAAGGTAGGTCTAAGTGAGACCTACATAGAAGTTTTTGTTTCATGTCTTTCCGACATTCCTACCTGAAGTTACAAGCAGTTTTGTCTGTGTTTTCTTCCTGGAAGCAGTTTTTTCTGTGTTTTATTGAAAAATTGCGCTAGAGCGCAATTTTGATTTTTATTTAATTTTTTTTTCATTAGATAGCAATTTCTGCCAGTCCTGATGTGTGTGCCAAGTTTGGTGAGTTTTGAAGCATTTTAAGGGGGTCAAATTACAGCTCAAAGAGGCAAAAATAGCATTTTTTGCGAAAATTTTGCTTTGAAAGGGTTTAGCAAAATTTTTGTTGATTTTGGCCCCAGAAGATACAATTATGAAATTTAGGTATAGGTCAGCCCTATATAGAGGTTTTTGTTTCATGTCTGTACGACATTCCTAACGGAAGTTATAAGCAGTCTGTTTTTTTTTTTTCCTAGGGGGCGCTAGAGCGCATTTTTTATTTTTACGGTTTGGTTTTTTTATTAGATGGCAATTTTCGCCAGTTCTGATGAGTGTGTGAAATTTGGTGAGTTTTGAAGCATGGTCAGTGGGTCAAATTAAGGTTCAAAGAGGCGGCGGAATAATAATAATTAAAGCTGCAAGCAGCGTTGGTCGGGTCCGCCGTTGGCCGCCGCCGCCGCCGCCGTGTCCCGAGTCCCGATCTTAGTCAGACCAACATAGAGGTCTTTGTTTCATGTCTCTACGACATTCCTAACAGAAGTTACAAGCAGTTTTGTCTGGAAAAAGGTGACGGCTTTTTACAAAACTTTTATTTTGAAGGGGTAATTGCCAACTTCCTGTTGATTTTAACTGACAGATGCCACCTATCAAAATGTATGTCTAAGTGAGACCTACACAGAGGTTTTTGTTTCATGTCAGTCCGACGTTCCTACCAGAAGTTACAAGCAGTTTTATCCGTTTCCTCTTCCTAGGAGCAGTTTTTCTGTGTTTTTTTCAAAAATTGCAATAGAGCGCAATTTTGAGTTTTAAGGTTTGGTTTTTTCACTAGATCGCAATTTCTGCCAGTCCTGATGTGTGTGCCAAGTTTGGTGAGTTTTGAAGCATTTTAAGGGGGTCACATTAAAGCTCAAAGAGGCAAAAATAGCGTTTTTTGCGAAAATGTTGCTTTGAAAGAGTTTTTGCAAAATTTCTGTTGATTTTGGGTATAGACCTTTTTAATTGGAAATGTAGGTCTTAGTCAGACCTACACAGAGGTTTTTGTTTCATGTCTCTACGACATTCCTAACGGAAGTTACAAGCAGTCTGTTTTTTGTCTCTTCCTATGGGGCGCTAGCTTGCAATTTTAATTTTTGGGGTTTGGTTGCTTAATAAGTTGGTCTGCCGCTCCATACCGATGTGTGTGTCAATTTTGGTGAGTTTTGAAGCATGTTAAGGGGGTCAAATTAGGGTGCGAAGGTGCGAGCGCGCCTTGGGTTGCTGCCCCCGAGCCCCACGGCAGGAGAAGCCTTGCTGCCACTATTTAATGCATTGTGAAAGTAATGCAGTTGTTGTATTGAAGTGAAAATATCAAGCTTCCTGTTGATTTTTGCCAAAGTATGTTAATTATTCAAATGTAGGTCTAGGTCAGACCTACATAGTGGTTTTTGTTTCATGTCTCTACGACATTCCTACCGGAAGTTACAAGCAGTTTTGTCTTTGTTTTCTTCCTAGGAGTAGTTTGTCTGTGTTGTATTCCTAGGGGGCGCTAGAGCACAATTTTGAGTTTTGGGGTTTGGTTTTTTCACTAGGTCGCAATTGTTGCCAGTCCTGATGTGTGTGCCAAGTTTGGTGAGTTTGGAAGCATTTTAAGGGGGTCAAATTACAGCTCAAATAGGCAAAAATGACATTTTTTCGGAAAATTTGCGCAGGGGTTCTTTGAAGGCGCATAAAATCAAAACCATAAAACTTATCACAACTTTGTCCGACCACTTTTTTTAAAAGGGTCCAATCTCTCTCCTGTGCGAGTTTGAAGCCGAAACGACAAACGCACTGGGAGGAGTTTCGATTTGAAAAAGGTGACGTGTTTTTACAAAACTTTTATTTTGAAGGGGTAATTGCCAACTTCCTGTTGATTATTTCTGCTAGCTGTCAATTACTAAAATGTAGGTCTTAATGAGACCTACATAGAAGTTTTTGTTTCATGTCTTTCCGGCATTCCTACCCGAAGTTACAAGCAGTTTTGTCTGTGGTTTCTTCCTGGAAGCAGTTTTTTCTGTGTTTTATTGAAAAATTGCGCTAGAGCACAATTTTGAGAATTTTTTTTTTTTTTTTTCATTAGATCACAATTTCTGCCAGTCCTGATGTGTGTGCCAAGTTTAGTGAGTTTTGAAGCATTTTAAGGGGGTCAAATTGCAGCTCAAAGAGGCAAAAATAGCGTTTTTTGGCGAAAATTTTGCTTTGAAAGGGTTTTGCAAAATTTCTGTTGATTTTAGGTATAGGAGTTTCTGATGGGGAATTTAGGTCTAGGTCAGTTCTACATAGAGGATTTTGTTTCATGTCTCTACGACATTCCTACCGGAAGTTACAAGCAGTCTGTTTTTTTTTTTTCGTAGGGGGCGCTAGCGCGCATTTTTCATTTTTGGGGTTTGGTTGCTTAATACGTGTTTTTGGCAAGCCTTACCGATGTGTGTGCCAAATTTGGTGAGTTTTGGAGCATGGTCAGTGGGTCAAATTAGGGTTCAAAGTTGCGGAAAAATAATAATAATAATAATAAGAAAACGTTACAGATTCAATAGGGTCCTTGCATGGCAAAGGACATGGATGTCCTTTGCCATTGCAGGGCGGACCCTAATTAAAGCTGCAAGCAGCGTTGGTCGGGTCCGCCTTCGGCCGCTGCCAAGCCGTGCTGGTCTAAGTCAGACCTGCATAAAGGTCTTTGTTTCATGTCTCTACGATATTCCTAACAGAAGTTACAAGCAGTTTAGTCTGTTTTTTCCTAGGGGGCTCTGGAGCGCAATTTTGACTTATTTTGACAAATTAGGGGTGCGAAGGAGCGGAATAATAATAAAGAATAATAATAAGTAGTGTAGACTTGTTTAATTTTTCAATAAACTAAGGTCTTTTGCGTGTTGCTTTTCAGCCTTCCCGTTGTCTGCGTCTGCCTCTCACTCTCTTCCGGGTTGCACAAGCTGCTGTCTCTCGTTTCTTCCCCGTATGGATTGCTCCTGCTCCGCACCATCACGTTCTCTCCTTCTATACAGCGAGAGGTACAAACAAGACGGGGGGGTGGGGTACATAAACATGGTAAATTAGTGTCCCAATCACAATTGTAGTAGTAGCAGCTATTATGTATTATTATTAGTATTATTAGTGTGTGTGTGTGTGTGTGTGTATGTTTGTATGTATGTATGTATGTATGTATGTATGTATGTATGTATGTATGTATATATATATATATATATATATATATATATATATATATATATATATATACACATACATACACACACACACATACATACATTCTCTACATCCTCGGGTGCTTCCTGCCATCACCCAGCCAATATATCATTACCTGCACATTACCTACCATCTCTGTATCCTGGTATCTGTACATTTAAACCCCATACAAACAAGACATGCAAACAGTCCCTGAGAGAATATACACATGTACAGGTAGGATCATTGGTTTCCCCAGGTGAACGTGGGTACTGACAGGGGACGCGACGTGAACGCTGATCCATTGTCCCCCAGCATGCAAACTTGCAAGCAAAAAGTGCATGAAACAGCATGAACAGAGCAGGGGAAAAATTCACCGACACCATAAGGACCAACAATAAAACCAAGGGACATAGGGAGGACTGTGGTTGAAGTATGTTATGCAAAGGAAAGTGACGGGACGTGGCGTGAAGGGTGCAAAGAAAAGGCGCACACAAGGCGGAGACAAAAAACAACAACAATTAGCCTCAACTATAGACATGAAAAAAAAGTCACTAACTAAAAGGCACGCAGCATGAGAAGAGCAGAGGTATTGCATGAAACAGCATGAAAAAAATCGATGACACCAGAAGGACCAACAGAAAAACCAGGCGTAATTGACGCGGAAACAGGTGCATGAGTCCAAAACGTGAGACAGATGAAACTAATGAGTTCAAATGGAAACAAAACTAGAGTGAAAAAAAACAGGAACCAGTGGCGTTTTAAAGAAACAGAACAAAACATGCTCACAAGACATACAAACACCAAACTAACAATACTTACCAACATAACAGAAAAAAGCAGGCAGCAAAAAACATTTCCACATCACATTTCTAGGAAATTATTCTAATGCAAAACCATTTACAAGCTAAATGTTGTCCCCTTCAGTCCGTCGGTCAAATCTAACGCATTACAATCTACAAGCTAAATGTTGTCCCCTTCAGTCCGTCATATAAATTATCTATTTACTAGTGGTTTTCCTGGTCGAGATGAAGGTGTTATATTTCGATGTGTTTATAGATCATTTTGATGATGTTTAGGGACTGTTTGACCCTACTCCATCTTAGACTCGCCGTCCAAAAGTCCCCCTCCATCAGCAAAATCATCTGCAAACACATCCAAGTCAAACATATCGCCTTCATCTTGAGCACGAAAACCACACAGGATGGCTTCGTGGTCACTGAAATAAGTGGACACCACTGCACAATCCACAGCATACTGTGTTGTTTTGACATAAACATGGTCAATTAATGTCCCATGCTCCGTAGTCGCTTGTGTTACATGCTGACTAAATCCATTTTGGCCCATTAATTTAGAAATTGATGAATGTTTAAGAAGGTCTTCATTAAAATCACCCATTATAACAATTGTGTTACAGATAGGATTTGCCCAATCAAGTAACTTAACCAGATTGGATTTAAAAAGTGAATTTGGATAACATGGCGGACGATAAATTACTGCCATCAAAATGTTCTCTTTGGCAAACAGGCACACTAAACACTCCAGATTTAAATCAGGCACCTGCAGAATCTCACAGTCCGAATTATCTACAACATATAGACCCACTCCGCCATGTTCTAGAGCTCTAATCTCAGCTAATTTGGTATCATTGCTGCTGTAACACAAGGCTCGGGGACGACTGTGGAAAGTGTATCCCTCTATTTGGACGCAGTCTGTTGACGATTGTGCACTGAGCCACGTCTCTGTGACAGCAATACAGTTAGGCTGTAAATGCTGCGTGCAAGACACCAAATGAGCTATGTGGTAGGTTAAATTTTGAACGTTCATTAAATACAAAGAGAAAGTCTGAGTGTCTAATGAAGGCTGTGGCTGTTCAAGGAGAAATTGGGGCATGCTATCCAATGCCTCCTTGACGGTGTCCTTGCAGTAAATGGCCTTTTCGTCAAAATCTGTAATGACAAGGCCGGAGATATCCCTAACACGGCTGAGGGCGACATACGCCTGCCCAGCTGCAAAAACTTTTCGTAAACACACGACAGCCTCCTCTACAGTTAAACCCTGCACTTTGTGAATAGTGCAGGCCCACGCGAGTTTCAGAGGAAACTGACGACGCAAACCGCCGCGTTTTGTTGCCGAATCCTCCTCGGGATCAATGGCAGTAGAATGCGGGCATTCCACAGCAGCATGGGAACGTTGCTTCCTCCTCTGGGAGCCTATGTTGGGGTCGTCAAATTTAACATAGACTGTTTTGGGGAAGTCTTCATCTCCTTCAATTTGAATATGAGTCACCGTTCCACATGCGCCATTGACCAGACCGTCTGCCACGTCAACATTCTTGCAAAGCATTACACGTGCTTTCGGAGCCAAACACAAAGTGGTGGCCAAACACGTGTACGAAGTTTTGGCGTGATGCCCGTCCATGCGCTCTAATTCGCCCGACTTCCTACTGTTGATGAAATCCTGTGCCTCGATTGTAAGGTAATCGGGACAGATTGCGAATAACCGCTTGAGATTGTGCTCGCCGGTTTGCCTATTTGTGGGATAAATATGCAAAGCTGCGCTCTCTTCCCCTGTCTCCCGGGACTTGAGGATATCGATGTCGCTTTGCAGTAGGGGGGTTTGCTTTGACCGAACTCTAAGTCTATTTAGCAGCTCAGAAAATACACTATCTTTTTGCCTCACCACTGTTTTTAGTTCTACCTTTTTAAAATGACACCAGAGGTCCACACCCACCTGCATGGTGTACAAAGGCCTCCCTTTAACGGGGGGCAACTGATAAAAGTCACCAACAGCTATAACACTAACGTTGCCAAATGGAGAAAAGTCCCCCGTCTGTTTCATTTGCCTTAAGCGGCCATGCACATAAGCTAAAAGATTATGATCTACCATACTAATTTCGTCAATGATTACAATTTGTAGGTGACCAAATTGAGCCCTCAAGGAATTTATCTTATCTTCACCCAGAGGGATATACGGTAAACTAACCTGCATGCCAATACTGAAGGTGTGGTGGATTGTGGCTGCATGTAAACTGTATGCAGCTATGCCTGTGGGAGCAGTTAAGAGTACGCAGGTTTCATCTGGTTGGTACAGACGCGACAATAGTCTACCTGCCTCGTACTGGATAGCTCTAATCAAATGGCTTTTTCCAGTACCTGCCCCACCAGTTACGAACACATGGAAAGGTTCTGGGGTTTTTCCCATCACCTTTTCTAGGCACCATTTCCTAATCCTATCGAAAATGCTCCTCTGCGTCGCATTGAGAGAATGGACCAGAGCTAAACCCTCCCTTCTAGACAAAACGTTGGTGTTTCTCTCCAATCGAGCTACTTCTTTACCACCAACAAACAAATCGGGGACATTTTCATCCGATTGAGCTAACTGCTCTTCCCTAATTTCCCCCTGCTGCTGCTCCCGCCTCTCCTCTAAACATTCCATGTGTTCGACTTGCTGTTCGGGACAAAGGTCCCCCCACGCATCCTCATCGACATTGCCTCCTAACATGTCCGCGATTTCCTGCGCATGCTCTAATCGGGAACAGTCCACTTCAAATTTTGCCCTGTTTTCCTCAACGACGTCTTGCACCGGCTGCACGGTCCCACCAGCCAGCACATAGCCTTCCTCATAGAACTGTTTGTAGAACTCAAAGCCTTCCGGCCTGAGTTCTAAATCAGTTCTATAAGGAAGGAACAACTGCAGCAAACTCTGAAAGTGGGCTTCCTCCTGTTTGTTTACTTTAAACCGCATATAGCGAACGACGGCAAACTGACTTCGCGTTCGGCGCAAGACGAACCCTAAACCCCCTTGAAGTTCAATTTTATTGTCTGAGTTTTCATTCTTGTAGAGGACACGATATTCCGAACAAAACGTGGCTATGCACATGTCCTCAAACACGTCATCATCGGGCCTGTTCTTATACCTCTCGACAACACTCGTCATCCACATGTTTTCCGTCCTAAGACCCTCTGAGGAAGCCCTTTGCACCAACACGCTGAGGGGTAAACTCATCCGCACAATGTTATTCCCTGTTGGAATAAACACGACCTTCCTGGAACATTCCTTCAAATGCATGCTCATTAGCCTATACACTGCCTCCTGAGCGCCGACATCTCTGTTGTGTAAATATACACTGCCCAGTTTCTTTAAAGCGTCTTTAGCAGAGAGATTTCCTAGTCTATTAGCTTCGTTAAGGGCATTGCTCAGTAACAGACCCATTTCGCTCTCTGACTTTGTGATGTACTTGATTATGTATATGATGACAGCGTAGGCGTCAGTGACAAAGCTAATGTCCAAGTTCGCGTTCCAACACTTCAACAAGTTCCTATTGTACTGGTTAACCCAGGTGTCGTTTACCCCTCGCCTATAAACCACCTTATTCTTAGTCTCCAGCCGCCTATAAGCGACCTCAAAGACTTCCTGGCTGATGCCCACACTGGCAAACAACTCTTCTGCGCTACCAAAAGGCTCCTCCCTCTCCATGGCTCTCTTCACTCTCTCCAATAACATCAGCGCAACCTCCTTTGGCATCTTCGGTCCCTCATCGACAAAACAGGTGCACTTCGGCCTGTTTTCTGAACTTTCATCACCCTCTGTCCCCGGTCTTTTTTTAGGACAAACACATTCTTTGATTTTGCAAATGAACGTGCGTGCAGAGACCGGTTTAGGAAAATTGAAACGGCATTTGGTTAGATTTTTGCGACATGACTTTGAATGCCGTTTCGAATGCGTTTGAACCGATGACACAACTTCAGATAGTGTGTCATCGGCAGAGGGTAGCTCACATGTCACATATTTGTCAATAAACTCTTCAACTTCTAAGTCTGTGTTTTTATAAATTTGGGGAGCTCCCTCAATCCAAAACAGCGCATGAACATGGGGGGACCCACGCTGCTGGAACTCAATTCGATAAAAGTAATCTACAATCTTGCCAACTGGTTGAGACGGGGACATGAGTACTTCCTTCAAAAAACAGTGCCACCTGTAGTCAAACATCCTCGCAGCTGTGACCGGGTTGCGACGCAACAGCTCGCACCTATCGGCCCACTCCAACTGTTCTACTGTCTGCTGTCTGCCTTCCTGTCTCAGGATGCTGGCAAGGAGATTCTGCCAGCGCAAATCAGCAGAAGAAAAAGAGCAGAACCATGTTGGTATCCCCAATTGGCGGACACAAGCCATAAGGTCTTTCTGAACGGAAGACCAAAAAGCCGGGGTCCCGCGAATGGGCCGAAGGAAACGAAAACCGTCATCGAACTGCAGCATGCGCTTCAGAGACTCGTCGTCTTTGAGCATGCCCGGGCTAATCTGCTGAGAATGCTGACCCCCCTTACCTTTACGCATCGCGACCGAAATGCTACTTATGACTTGGTCCATTTCCGACATATACTGGCTAAAGAATATGTATTCCACATTGCGCGCAAAACGGCCGTCGGCATGCATTATCCGATTATTGAAATAGCGCGACAACGTTAAGCGATGCATGCGGCTGGTGTGGAATGTATTTGTGCTCGTCGGAAACAGCACCGGGAAACACATCGCCTCATTTAATTTGTCAGAAAGCATTCTAACCGGACTATTACCTTCCGCGGGGGCCAGACATAAAACATCCTCAAAATACTGATCTAATGCTTCCTGACCGATATCAACAGGCATAAGACAAGTGTCCTGAAACATGCAGTGCTGTTGTCTGTCATGTAACATTTCATCTTGTACTATGTCTTCTGATACCTCTTCTTCCCCAAGTTCCTGCTCTACAGCCTCATCCTCACCGGACTGTCTGTCAACAACCTGGTCATCCTGACCATCCTCTACACCAACCTCTTCCTCCCTACCAAAATCATTCAACCATTCTTCGTTGAACTCAATGTCTTCATACAAGACATTGGTTCTCTTTAAGTATTCTATAGCCCGCCTGACACGCCACGAGTCAACAAATTGATACTCGTAGTGTCCTTTGTAAGTTAATTTCCGCTTTAACTTAACTTGAAGCAGAGACCCCTCTGCACTGGACCGCGGCAACACATTGGTGGTTTGTACAATGTTGGCCGGAACACAAGTAACGGGCCCATGTACACCATTCTGACCACCCTTAGGCAACGCCAACACCTTCATAAAGGGGATGCGTGGAGCTATCAGGTGCTGCTCTATGCTATTCAGACATCCCAGTTCTGGAGGAATGGGGTCTAAAGCTAAGTCGTTGTTCCAACATTCAGCTGGGATTTGACCTTTACTGATCTTACTATGACAAGTAAAGCAAATCCACAACTGACCTCTGGACTCAACAAGGAGACAGGGCTCAACACATTTATCACAACTATGCAGATAATGCTCACTAATGCAATTATTTGCAATGCCAGCCGTTGCTAAACTTGCTGCATATACTTCCTTCTCACAGCGCAGCACCTGATTTCTAAACAGCAGCCTATGACAAACACTACACACGTAATCCGGTCCATTTCTAACCTTATCCAAAAAACTATCCATGACAAAACCAAAATCTACAGACCTCTCCAGCCTCTGCTTCCGACTCAGCTGTACACTAGCTATCACTTGCTGCCTATGTTTTAAACTAACACTATACTGCCTTTTGCTGGCTCGTTTAACCCTCTCTTTGTGTTCCAAATGATCCTTGTATTTTCCTACACTGCTAGCTTTAGCCCTTTGTTTGTGTTCCAAATTATCCCTGTATTTCATTACACTGCTTGATTTAACCCTTTGTTTGTGTTTCAAATCATCCCTGTATTTTATTTGACTTGCCACTTTACTCCTGAGTTTAACCATTGCCCTGTGCTCAATATTATCCCCGTATTTTATTTGACTTGCCACTTTACTCCTGAATTTAACTATTGCCCTGTGCTCAATATTATCCCTGTATTTTATTTTACTCGCCACTTTACTCCTGAATTTAACCACTGCCATATGCTCAATATTATCCCTGTATTTTCCTACACTTCGTAATGTATAGCTCTCCCTGAAGTATAAGTCTTCACTATACATTTTCCTATAAAACCGGGCACGTTTCTCTCGACGTCTAACATTAACTGTATCCTGCAGTATTTTATCACACTTTAAAAACTTTTGGGCACTAGGATCCCTACTTATTGTACTGCCCTCTACAACCTCTATTAAATCTTTACCTAAATCTAGACAATCTACTGCCCGCCCCACTCCTTTCACAGAAGACCTAGTTCTACAGCCTATATCCCAGCCTAATTTACAATAACCATGACAACTTTGCAGTCCAGGCTTTAAAACGCAAACAACGCACTCAAAATGCTGGCCCCCAACATTCTGCAAGTAAATGCAATCTGCTGACAAACAATTACCGTTGCAACTATACTTTAGCCAACGACCATCATTAAATGTAAAAATGTCAATGCCTAAATAATCTGCAGTGGCCTGGATTTCAACCTCTGTGGCCCAAGTCTTGACACGCTTCATCCTGGACTGCTTGATATACTCTAAAAGAGACATATCGCTCCTCAAAAGACCCCGATACCTAGCCTCATTTTTTTCTAGCTCTCTACAGGCTGCCAGCCTAATCTTACGATGGTTCTTCTGTGAACCACTGACAGCCTGAGAAACAGCTCGGAAAAAGCAGTTCCCATCCGGAACTATTTTCTCGTTAAGGCAGGGAACACCTAAGTAGCCCACCTCTTTATGCACCAGACCACCGACTTTCATAAAATCTACTTTTAATTGACAACACAAAGCCCTACAAACGTCATCACCAAGGGGACGGAAAAACAGTTTCCCACTCTCTGATGCAGTGATAAACTCGACATCAGAGTTGGCTAAAACGCTATCAAAACGCTTGGCTTGTTTAGACATGCGTTCACGGGAAAAAATTTTACGCTTTTTGCCATCAGTGGCAACATATTCTGCTGTTGAGCCACTACTAACTTCACTTAAAAAAGTGATAACAGAAGCGCCAGACAGTGCTGGGCTCGCTTCATCACCAGCCACAGTCTGACACACAGATGGGGCTGCAAAAATGTTTTCATGGTCACTAAATCCTGGTGCTGGAGCAGTGCTCATCTCTATGAAGCCACTCTCCACAGAAACACTGGATTGCGCGTGGCTCACAGCTTGACCTGCATCACTCTCAAACAAGGAGGTGGTGGCACAAACATTGATGTCACTAACCTCAGGTGCTGCAGCAGTGTTCATCTCAAAGATGCAAGTCTCTACTGAAGCTCCAGACAACGCTGGACTTGCACCTACACTAACCCTAACACCACACAGCTCAAAAGGCTTCAGCCCTGGACTGAGAGCATCAGCCAAACAACAGATGTAGTGATGCAGGTCATCTAAACAGGAAAAGTGCAGTATTACACTGGTACCATTGCCATCTACCAGGCCACAGCTACTACGTGAGTGACTGTCGACCACAGCAAACTGTCCATCCTCACAGATGATGGCAGATGTAGATGTTACCAGTGTCAGCAGACACATGCTGTACTCTCTAAAAATTCCCTCTAATCCGTTACGCAAAGTCACAAAGGGACCATCTTCCTGCTCAACACCCACAGCACCTGATGTTGGGTGTGAACTAAAATGGAAACTAAACAACTGCCCGTCAATAACTACATTACTAGGTAGATCCGGCACCGACAAAAAATTCGACGGGTGGCTAAATATACCCAGGTTGCGCAAACTACTGTAAAATTTGTCTCCGGAATACAGGATACGATCGAGATCCTGTGTCTCCCACGAAAACACGCTTTTCACCACATGCTTAGCTATACTACTTGAAGCAATTGTCATGCATTGCATCCCTCCGTAATTAAACCTGCTATCCCCCTGGTGAAAAGATCCCCGCACAACCTTAGCTAACCTAATTCCCCGACGATCCCTCTCGACCATTGCCACACGACTGCGGACGGACTGAGTTTCACCAACACTACCACTATCAGTGGGGAGAGGAACAGAAGCAACCTTCTCTTTGAAGACCTGCAATGGCACCTGGGCTTCCTCCTGGACAGAAGGCTCCACAGCAGGCTCCTCCCGGACAGACTGAGGATCACCAACACTATCACCACGGAGAGGAACAGAAGCAACCTCCTCTTTGAAGACCTGCAGCGGCAACTGGGTTTCCTCCTGGACAGAAGGCTCCACAGCAGGCTCCTCCTGGACGGACTGAGGTTCACCAACACTACCACCATCACTAGGGAGAGGAACAGAAGCAACCTTCTCTTTGAAGACCTGCAGCAGCACCTGGGCTTCCTCTTGGACAGCAAGCTCCCTGATGACTGCTGGCTCCCCACGGACCGCTGGAACCTGAAATTGTACATATGGTGCATCTTAACACTAACTGTACGTTCACACAACAAGTGATGAGTCCAACTCTGTACTGGGGGCCATGATTTGACGATGGGAACTGAAGATCCCGGGAGACTTGGTGGGAAGAAGGTCATTAAACATAAATAACATTGTAGCATGTTGGAACGAATGCAGAGAAACCACCCAACATGAAGTCATGATCTAAACACCCACCGGGCTGCCGCAGCGCCAATGATCACCAGTTGTGTGAATGCAGAGTAAGGGGAAAGAATGGGGACACCAACCTGCTCCCTCCGTCCGGCGCGCCTGATGGCCACACGTCTCTGGCGACACCTCCCAGGAGAAGCCTATTGAAATTAAAAGACATTTATAGAGACTGTTTAAGTCATACTTTATTGGATATTTTACAATTATGTATCATGTACTGATAAAAATGTCATCATCATCAATTTTTATTCCTTTCATGAAAATGCATATATACATGACACATAAAATTGACACTCTTTTGTTTTATACATTACCATGATCAGAAAGGAGCAGATGGAAGAATCATCTATTTATCTGCCCCCTTCTAACACAAATTTAAATGACTATAACTGTTCCCTCCACCAACACCTGAACTCCAATGTACTTATTAGATTTCCTTTAAGCATTTTCACAATAACATGTCCAATGTAAGGGCAAAAATCATTTTGATATGCTTCCAGTTTTGTCTTTTAATAACTCGTTTTAACTGCAAAAAAATACTTACAACTTTTTAAGTCTTTGTTTAGAGAATTGCATGCTTTCACACCAACAGACAAGCACATTCATTTCAAATTTGTTCGCACTCTTGGATGTTTAAAGTCATACGACCTTCTATTTATATGTCCTTCAGAAGAACTATTTCTCGCTTTGAACATAATTACTTGAGTATTCAATTCTACAGTATCTTTTAGTTTTAATACTCCTGACCTAATGAAGAGCAGATTTGTGTGGTCTCTAAGTCCTACTGTCAAAATGTTACAAATGGCTCTTTTCTGTTGAAGAAGTAAAGGCATTATGTTGCTGGGACATGTATTTCCCCATATTACTGCACGATAATTGAAATAAGGTAGAATAATTGAGCAAAATTCTCACTGTGTTATACAGAAAACTATATTTAACCTTGTTCAAAATAAATACGTTTTAGAAACATTTTTCACATGCAATATATGAGCTTTCCATTTCAACTTTTCATCTAAGAGGACTCCAATTGGCAATTTTATTAGCACGCTGTCCTGTTGAGGTGTTCAGGAAATGTACCACCAAGGAAGACCCAGGACAAGCTGAAGAGACTATGTCTCTCAGCAGGCCAGGGAGCACCTCGCGATCCCCCGTAAGAGCTGGTGGAAGTGGCTCAGGAAGGGGAAGTCTGGGCTTCCCTGATTGGGCTGCTGCCCCACAACCCAAGCCCGGATAAGCGGTAGAAGATGGATGGATTATTACACAGAGAAAAAGTTGTATACACATGTATTATATATCCGTCCCTTAGATTTGTTATTGATGGATGGATTGTTACACAGAGAAAAAGTTGTATACACATGTATTATATATCTGTCCCTTAGATTTGTTATTGACATGAGTAGAAAGAAGTTATGACATTACCTGGTCAGGTGGTGGGACAGCAGTGCAGTCAGAGTCAGAAGAAGGAGCAAAATCCTCCATGGCATCCAACATAGGACTGCTGAACCACACGGGGTTGGACGGTATGGGAAAAGACTGTTGCACCGGCTGTGTTCCAGCCTTCCAAACATAAAAAAAAAAGGTCAGTTAATTTTATGTATACAGAATGAGAAATGTTAGTGAGCAAACAATAGCCAGAGAGTGTGGTAACTTTTCTAAAGGTTTCAGCCAACTCAAGAGACATGCGTAACACACTGATAAAACGTTTAATGTTTTTGTTTTCTTCTAATGACGGTGACAACCCTCATCAAAACTAGGCTTATACCTAGCATAAGATATCAAAAAGCTGTAAAAAACACGACTATGCTGTTTAATCAGCAACACCTGTTTCTTGTAGGGAGGCCTCATCTTATAAAATACAGACAACGACTCACAACAACACATTACCTTTCCCTTCTGTCCAACCGTGATCCAACTCTGGGGATTGTGGCGGCGGCGTTTGCGTTGGGGCAGGGGGTGTGGCCCCATCACCGGCACCACCACCTGGGCAGGTGGCGACGTTCCTGTGACACGCCCTATGTAATGAAAATAAGAGATTGCGTGTTAAACACTTGTTAATCCAAGCAAATATATTAAAGACTTGGTTTTCACTTGTGTAAATAAAATCTTAATTTTTTTTACTTAGCTTCAGAAAGACAACATTAGAGAAAAATGTTTTGTAAATTAGTTGTAGGACCTGCTAAAATATGCAACATATTCCCCCCAAAAATCTCAAAATATTAAATCTGGTGTAATTGGAGCCTTGAATAGGTCAATAATTCATAATGACCACTTTTAATGTTAATAATTTTTCAATCATGTTTTTAAAATGTGCCATTAAAAAAATGACATGCGAGCCGCAAATATTTACTTATATATTTATATATAAATATATAAATATTTACACTTTGGGCACCCCTGCTGTAGGTCAACATTATGTCTGTCAATAGAAAAGCCTTTTTTGAAAGAAAAAAAACAAAGTATGCAATATTTTCACCTAATAAAATTTGTAAGTGGGATATTTGAAATTATATAATAGAGCCTTAAAAAGGTCAACAAGTCATAACACCATCGATTTTAAATCATTATTTGAACAATGACACTTACGAGCGAGGACCTCTGTGACAGGGGGCATTGGGGTCCATGACTGCCGCTCTGCCATCTTCCTCCAAAAAACCGCAGATGCAGTGACGCAGGCCATCTAAACAGGAAAAGTGCAGTATTACACTGTTACCGTTGTGATCGACCCAAAAACAAGTCAGTTTATTTAATGTATACAGAATGAGAAAAGTTAGAGCAAACCATAGTCGGAGACAGTGGCAACTTTCAAAGGTTTCAGCCAACTCGTTACGAGACATGCATAGCACACTCCAATAAATCATTCACTATTAATTGTGATGTTTGTGACAACTAAATATAATCAAAACTATGCTTATACTCAGCATACGATAACCTCAAAAAGCTGTCTAAATACACGAGTGTTTTAGCTGTTAATCAGCAACACCTATCATTCACTCCTATTTTGTCCTTTGAGAACCTCGTCTTATAAAAATGTGCACTGTTAAAGTACAAAGACAGCGGCCAACTGCAACACATTACCTTTCCCTCATCACCAACCCCAGGCCACCTCCGGGGATCTAGGCTGTCCGTCCGACGAAGGGAAGGAGACGCAGGGGGGTCAGGTGCGAACAGGGAAGGAGACGCAGGGGGGTCAGGTGCGAACAGGGTGAGCGCAGCGTCGCACAACAGCTTCACCAGGATGGGCGAGCCACCTGTGTCGCTGAGGTGCACCTGAATGTCAGATACAGAACACATTGGCTCCATAAGTGTATCAAACACCAGACATCAAATTAGGCTGTCATAACAACTGTACATTTGCTGTACTTACGCCGTCCGAACACCACAGCTCCAACCGATCCAGCGGGAAACTGCTGGCCACAGCCACATATGGGAGACCTGAACCAAATTTAAGGAAAATCATACTTTCATACATTAAAATTGCGCCAGCGCAATGATAAAAGCATGAACATACCCATGCGTGTTGCAACGCGGTGGTGCTCCTGACGCAGCTGATCCTGCAGGCCCACAGGCTTGTTCAGACGCGGGGGGAAGTCCAAAACAAACACCTAGAGACAGACATTTTAGAACATCTATATCTTAAAATACAATAAAAAACACTGGCTGCTGAAAACGGCTGTACAGTAATATACAACAAAAAGTGAAAACAAACGCACATTGGGCCAGCGGCTACGGACACTGGTCAGGAGCGCGTCGAACTCCCGACCGGCGTAGAGGGGCCCACGGCCCAGGTCGTTGCTCGGGGCCAGCACGCAGACGACATCCGGGGTCCACGTGAACTGCAGGTGCCCCACCTCTGTCTTCAGGTCAGCTGCACCTCCACCTGGAACAGACAGAAAAGAAAAAGAGAGAGGTACCTTGGGTAAGACGACATCCCTATCGACCAGGCCTCTCAGGTGGGAGCAGCCGATGACGAAGACAGTCTGAAACAACAAACACTTTGCCTTAGAACCGACTAAAGAACCATGACTCCTAAAAACCAACGCAGTCTTTACAAAAGAGAAGAACTAGTACCTTCTTCTCCGGGTGGAAAGTTGGAGGGACAAACTTCACCTGACGGCCAGTCAGGACCGAAGTCGGCCACCTTCGCACGCGGTGGCGGAAGCCAGTGCCGCGACCTATGTAATGAAAAGATTGTGTGTTAAACACATGCTTATCTACATTTGAAGAGTACCTATAAAGCAGGTAGCCCATAAGAACCAGATGAGTAGGCCGCTGGCCTGTTCTAAAGATAGCTCAAATAGCAGCACTTACCAGTGAGCTGGCTCTATTTTTAAAATGTTATTGATATAATAGCTAGCTGGTCTCGCTTCGCTTGACATTTTTAATTCAAAGAGAGACAAAACTTAAATAGAAATAGAAAATCAAAGAAAATATAATGATTTGTCTTTTTTAGACATAGCTTGGTCTAATCTGTTATTTATTCAAACAAAGTGCAGATAGAATTTTAACATTAAAAACATGACATCAAAAATCAATCTTAATGAAAAATTACTAATGGGTTCATAAATTCGTATATTTAAAAAAAAGATTAGAATATGCTATTTGTTCTCATTTTTTCCAATTAATTATAAAGTCGAAATTGAAGATAAATTATGTCACAAAATGTAATTTCATTCGTGTTTTCTCCTCTTTTCAATCGTTCACTTAAGTGTTTTTTTTCATCATTTATTCTTCTCAAAAAACTGTAAAAGGAAAAAAAATGCACGACGGAATGACAGACAGAAAGACTCAATTTGTCTATATAGATAACATATATAGAGATGTACTAAAGGTAAATAGAGGAAATTGGCAAATTTTCTGCAATTTAAGTGTGAATCAAACTGGTAGCCCTTCACATTAATCAGTAC
>NC_084636.1:20831611-21014111 GCF_033978795.1 Nerophis ophidion
CTGGGAGGAGTTTCGATTTGAAAAAGGTGACGGGTTTTCACGAAAACTTTTATTTTGAAGGGGTAATTGCCAACTTCCTGTTGATTTTTTCTGCTAGCTGTCAATTATTAAAATGTAGGTCTAAGTAAGACCTACATAGAAGTGTTTGTTTCATGTCTTTCCGACATTCCTACCGGAAGTTACAAGCAGTTTTGTCTATGTTTTATTCCTGGAATCAGTTTTTTCTGTGTTTTATTCAAAAATTGCGCTAGAGCGCAATTTTGAGTTTTTTTTTTTTTTTTTTTCATTAGATTGTAATTTCTGCCAGTCCTGATGTGTCTGCCAAGTTTGGTGAGTTTTGAAGCATTTTAAGGGGGTCAAATTACAGCTCAAAGAGGCAAAAATTGCATTTTTTGTGAAAATTTGGCTTTGAATGGGTTTTTGAAAATTTTTTGTTGATTTTGGCCCCAGAAGATACAATTATGGAATTTCGGTCTAAGTCAGACCTACATAAAAGTTTTTGTTTCATGTCTCTACGACATTCCTAACGGAAGTTACAAGCAGTCTCTTTTTTTTTTCTTCCTAGGGGGCGCTATTGCGCAATTTTGATTTTTATGATTTGGCTACCTAATATGTTGGGAAGGCATGAAAGACCGACGTGTGTGTCAAATTTGGTGAGTTTTGAAATATGTTGAGAGGGTGAAATTGGGGCGCGACGGTGCGGAAGAAAGAAAGAAAGAATAATAATAAAACGCAGCAGATTCAATAGGGTCCTTGCATGGCAAAGGACATGGATGTCCTTTGCCATTGCAGGGCGGACCCTAATAATAATAATAATAAGAAACCTTACAGATTCAATAGGGTCCTTGCCTTAGCAAAGGACATGGATGTCCTTTGCTGGCAGGGCGGACCCTAATTAAAGCTGCAAGCAGCGTTGGTCGGGTCCGCCGTTGGCCGCCGCCGCCGTGTCCCGAGTCCCGATCTTAGTCAGACCAACATAGAGGTCTTTGTTTCATGTCTCTACGACATTCCTAACAGAAGTTACAAGCAGTTTTGTCTGGAAAAAGGTGACGGCTTTTTACAAAATTTTTATTTTGAAGGGGTAATTGCCAACTTCCTGTTGATTTTAACTGAAAGATGCCACCTATTAAAATGTAGGTCTAAGTGAGACATACATAGAGGTTTTTGTTTCATGTCAGTCCGACATTCCTACCAGAAGTTACAAGCAGTTTTATCCGTTTCCTCTTCCTAGGAGCAGTTTTTCTGTGTTTTTTTCAAAAATTGCAATAGAGCGCAATTTTGAGTTTTAAGGTTTGGTTTTTTCACTAGATCGCAATTTCTGCCAGTCCTGATGTGTGTGCCAAGTTTGGTGAGTTTTGAAGCATTTTAAGGGGGTCAAATTGCAGCTCAAAGAGGCAAAAATAGCATTTTTTTGCGAAAATTTTGCTTTGAATGAGTATTTGCAAGATTTCTGTTGATTTTGGGTATAGACATTTTTTATTGGAAATGTAGGTCTTAGTCAGACCTACACAGAGGTTTTTGTTTCATGTCTCTACGACATTCCTGACGGAAGTTACAAGCGGTTTGTTTTTGTTTTTTGCTAGGGGGCGCTAGCGCGCAATTTTAATTTTAGGGGTTTGGTTGCTTAATATGTTGGGGAGGGACACCGTACCGACGTGTGTGTCAACTTTGGTGAGTTTTGAAGCATGTTAAGGGGGTCAAATTAGGGTATTGTTTGTGTTGTATTCCTAGGGGGCGCTAGAGCACAATTTTGAGTTTTGGGGTTTGGTTTTTTCACTAGATCGCAATTTTTGCCAGTCCTGATGTGTGTGCCAAGTTTGGTGAGTTTTGAAGCATTTTAAGGGGGTCAAATTACAGCTCAAAGAGGTAAAAATGATATTTTTTTGGAAAATTTGCGCAGGGGTTCTTTGAAGGCGCGTAAAATCAAAACCTTAGAACTTATCACAACTTTGTCCGACCACTTTTTTTAAAAGGGTTCAATCTCTCTCCTGTGCGAGTTTGAAGCCGAAACGACAAACGCACTGGGAGGAGTTTCGATTTGAAAAAGGTGACGGGTTTTTACAAAACTTTTATTTTGAAGGGGTAATTGCCAACTTCCTGTTGATTATTTCTGCTAGCTGTCAATTACTAAAATGTAGGTCTTAATGAGACCTACATAGAAGTTTTTGTTTCATGTCTTTCCGGCATTCCTACCCGAAGTTACAAGCAGTTTTGTCTGTGGTTTCTTCCTGGAAGCAGTTTTTTCTGTGTTTTATTGAAAAATTGCGCTAGAGCACAATTTTGAGATTTTTTTTTTTTTTTTTTCATTAGATCACAATTTCTGCCAGTCCTGATGTGTGTTCCAAGTTTGGTGAGTTTTGAAGCATTTTAAGGCGGTCAAATTGCAGCTCAAAGAGGCAAAAATAGCGTTTTTTGGCGAAAATTTTGCTTTGAAAGGGTTTTGCAAAATTTCTGTTGATTTTAGGTATAGGAGTTTCTGATGGGGAATTTAGGTCTAGGTCAGTTCTACATAGAGGATTTTGTTTCATGTCTCTACGACATTCCTACCGGAAGTTACAAGCATTTTTTTTTTTTTTTTTCGTAGGGGGCGCTAGCGCGCATTTTTCATTTTTGGGGTTTGGTTGCTTAATATGTGTTTTTGCCAAGCCTTACCGATGTGTGTGCCAAATTTGGTGAGTTTTGAAGCATGGTCAGTGGGTCAAATTAGAGTTCGAAGCTGCGGAAGAATAATAATAATAATAATAATAATAATAATTAAAGCTGCAAGCAGCGTTGGTCGGGTCCGCCGTTGGCCGCCGCCGCCGTGTCCCGAGTCCCGATCTTAGTCAGACCTACATAGAAGTTTTTGTTTCATCACTCTACGACATTCTTAACAGAAGTTACAAGCAGTTTTGTCTGGAAAAAGGTGACGGCTTTTTACAAAACTTTTATTTTGAAGGGGTAATTGGCAACTTCCTGTTGATTTTAACTGAAAGATGCCAATTATCAAAATGTAGGTCTAAGTCAGACCTACACAGAGGTTTTTGTTTCATGTCTCTACGACATTCCTAACGGAAGTTACAAGCAGTCTGTTTTTTGTATCTTCCTAGGGGGCGCTATCGCGCAATTTTCATTTTTGGGGTTTGGTTACCTAATATGTTGGTCTGCCGCTCCATACCGATGTGTGTGTCAAATTTGGTGAGTTTTGAAGCATGTTAAGGGGGTCAAATTATAGATTTGCGTTTCTGGATGTTGTTGATAAATGGCTTTCGCTTGGCATTGTATAGCTTTAACTTGCACTTTGAAGCATTTTAAGGGGGTCAAATTTCAGTTCAAAGAGGCAAAAAAGGCATATTTAGCGAAAAATTTGTTTTGAAGGGGTTTTTGCCAACTTCCTGTTGATTATAGGTGTAGAAGTGTTTATTGGAAATGTAGGTCTAAGTCAGACCTACACAGAGGTTTTTGTTTCATGTCTCTACGACATTCCTAACGGAAGTTACAAGCAGTCTGTTTTTTGTCTCTTCCTAGGGGGCGCTAGCGCGCAATTTTCATTTTCGGGGATTGGTTGCTTAATAAGTTGGTCTGCCGCTCCATACCGATGTGTGTGTCAAATTTGGTGAGTTTTGAAGCATGTTAAGGGGGTCAAATTAGGGTGCGAAGGTGCGAGCGCGCCTCTGTTTCCTCTTCCTAGGAGCAGTTTTTTTTGTGTTTTATTCAAAAATTGCCATAGAGCGCAATTATGAGTTTTAAGGTTTGGTTTTTTCACTAGATCGCAATTTCTGCCAGTCCTGATGTGTGTGCCAAGTTTGGTGAGTTTTGAAGCATTTTAAGGGGGTCAAATTACAGCTCAAAGAGGCAAAAATTTACTTTTTTGCGAAAATTTTGTTTTGAAGGGGTATTTGCCAACTTCCTGTTGATTTTTGCTATAGAAGTGTTTTGTTGGAAATGTAGGTCTAAGTCAGACCTACATAGAGGTTTTTGTTTCATGTCTCTACGACATTCCCAACGGAAGTTACAAGCAGTCTGTTTTTTGTCTCTTCCTAGGGGGCGCTAGCGCGCAATTTTAATTTTTGGGGTTTGGTTACCTAATAAGTTGGTCTGCCGCTCCATACCGATGTGTGTGTCAAATTTGGTGAGTTTTGAAGCATGTTAAGGGGGTCAAATTAGGGTATTGTCTGTGTTGTATTCCTAGGGGGCGCTAGAGCACAATTTTGAGTTTTGGGGTTTGGTTTTTTCATCAGCTCGCAATTGTTGCCAGTCCTGATGTGTGTGCCAAGTTTGGTGAGTTTTGAAGCATTTTAAGGGGGTCAAATTACAGCTCAAAGAGGTAAAAATGATATTTTTTTGGAAAATTTGCGCAGGGGTTCTTTGAAGGCGCGTAAAATCAAAACCGTAGAACTTATCACAACTTTGTCCGACCACTTTTTTTAAAAGGGTTCAATCTCTCTCCTGTGCGAGTTTGAAGCCGAAACGACAAACGCACTGGGAGGAGTTTCGATTTGAAAAAGGTGACGGGTTTTTACAAAACTTTTATTTTGAAGGGGTAATTGCCAACTTCCTGTTGATTATTTCTGATAGCTGTCAATTATTAAAATGTAGGTCTAAGTGAGATCTACATAGAAGTTTTTGTTTCATGTCTTTCCGACATTCCTACCGGAAGTTACAAGCAGTTTTGTCTGTGGTTTCTTCCTGGAAGCAGTTTTTTCTGTGTTTTATTGAAAAATTGCGCTAGAGCGCAATTTTGAGTTTTTTTTTTTTTTTTTTTCATTAGATTGCAATTTCTGCAAGTCCTGATGTGTCTGCCAAGTTTGGTGAGTTTTGAAGCATTTTAAGGGGGTCAAATTACAGCTCAAAGAGGCAAAAATAGCATTTTTTTGCAAAAATTTTGCTTTGAATGGGTTTTTGCAAAATTTATGTTGATTTTTGCCCGAGAACATACTATTATGAAATGTAGGTCTAAGTCAGACCTACACAGAGGTTTTCGTTTCATGTTTCTACGACATTCCTAACGGAAGTTACAAGCAGTCTGTTTTTTTTTTTTCGTAGGGGGCGCTAGCGCGCATTTTTCATTTTTGGGGTTTGGTTTTTTTATTAGATGGCAATTTTCGCCAGTTCTGATGAGTGTGTGAAATTTGGTGAGTTTTGAAGCATGGTCAGTGGGTCAAATTAAGGTTCAAAGAGGCGGCGGAATAATAATAATAATTAAAGCTGCAAGCAGCGTTGGTCGGGTCCGCCGTTGGCCGCCGCCGCCACCGCCGCCGCCGTGTCCCGAGTCCCGATCTTAGCCAGACCAACATAGAGGTCTTTGTTTCATGTCTCTACGACATTCCTAACAGAAGTTACAAGCAGTTTTGTCTGGAAAAAGGTGACGGCTTTTTACAAAACTTTTATTTTGAAGGGGTAATTGCCAACTTCCTGTTGATTTTAACTGACAGATGCCACCTATCAAAATGTAGGTCTAAGTGAGACCTACACAGAGGTTTTTGTTTCATGTCAGTCCGACGTTCCTACCAGAAGTTACAAGCAGTTTTATCCGTTTCCTCTTCCTAGGAGCAGTTTTTCTGTGTTTTTTTCAAAAATTGCAATAGAGCGCAATTTTGAGTTTTAAGGTTTGGTTTTTTCACTAGATCGCAATTTCTGCCAGTCCTGATGTGTGTGCCATGTTTTGTGAGTTTTGAAGCATTTTAAGGGGGTCAAATTAAAGCTCAAAGAGGCAAAAATAGCGTTTTTTGCGAAAATGTTGCTTTGAATGAGTTTTTGCAAAATTTCTGTAGATTTTGGGTATAGACCTTTTAAATTGGAAATGTAGGTCTTAGTCAGACCTACACAGAGGTTTTTGTTTCATGTCTCTACGACATTCCTAACGGAAGTTACAAGCAGTCTGTTTTTTGTCTCTTCCTATGGGGCGCTAGCTTGCAATTTTAATTTTTGGGGTTTGGTTGCTTAATAAGTTGGTCTGCCGCTCCATACCGATGTGTGTGTCAATTTTGGTGAGTTTTGAAGCATGTTAAGGGGGTCAAATTAGGGTGCGAAGGTGCGAGCGCGCCTTGGGTTGCTGTCCCCGAGCCCCACGGCAGGAGAAGCCTTGGTGACACTATTTAATGCATTGTGAAAGTAATGCAGTTGTTGTATTGAAGTGAAAATATCAAGCTTCCTGTTGATTTTTGCCAAAGTATGTTAATTATTCAAATGTAGGTCTAAGTCAGACCTACATAGTGGTTTTTGTTTCATGTCTCTACGACATTCCTACCGGAAGTTACAAGCAGTTTTGTCTTTGTTTTCTTCCTAGGAGTAGTTTGTCTGTGTTGTATTCCTAGGGGGCGCTAGAGCACAATTTTGAGTTTTGGGGTTTGGTTTTTTCACTAGGTTGCAATTGTTGCCAGTCCTGATGTGTGTGCCAAGTTTGGTGTGTTTGGAAGCATTTTAAGGGGGTCAAATTACAGCTCAAAGAGGCAAAAATGACATTTTTTCGGAAAATTTGCGCAGGGGATCTTTGAACGCGCGTAAAATCAAAACCGGAAAACTTATCACAATTTTGTCCGACCACTTTTTTTAAAAGGGTTCAATCTCTCTCCTGTGCGAGTTTGAAGCCGAAACGACAAACGCACTGGGAGGAGTTTCGATTTGAAAAAGGTGACGGGTTTTCACGAAAACTTTTATTTTGAAGGGGTAATTGCCAACTTCCTGTTGATTTTTTCTGCTAGCTGTCAATTATTAAAATGTAGGTCTAAGTAAGACCTACATAGAAGTTTTTGTTTCATGTCTTTCCGACATTCCTACCGGAAGTTACAAGCAGTTTTGTCTGTGTTTTCTTCCTAGAAGCAGTTTTTTCTGTGTTTCATTCCAAAAATTTTGTAGAGCGCAATTTTGAGTTTTAGAAAATTTTTTTTTCATTAGATCACAATTTCTGCCAGTCCTGATGTGTGTGCCAAGTTTGGTGAGTTTTGAAGCATTTTAAGGGGGTCAAATTACAGCTCAAAGAGGCAAAAATAGCATTTTTGGCGAAAATTTTGCTTTGAAAGGGTTTTGCAAAATTTCTGTTGATTTTAGGTATAGGAGTTTCTGATGGGGAATTTAGGTCTTGGTCAGTTCTACATAGGGGATTTTGTTTCATGTCTCTACGACATTCCTACCGGAAGTTACAAGCAATCCATTTTTTGTCTTTTCCTAGGGGGCGCTAGAGCGCAATTTTGATTTTTCTGGTTCGGCTCCCTAATATGTTGGGAAGAAACTCCTCACCGACGCGTGTGTCAAATTTGGTGTGCTTTGAGGCATGGTCAGTGGGTCAAAATACAGCGCATAGGCGAGTATCGGTGCGGAATAAAGAAAGAATAATAATAATAAAACGCTACAGATTCAATAGGGTCCTTGCATGGCAAAGGACATGGATGTCCTTTGCCATTGCAGGGCGGACCCTAATTAAAGCTGCAAGCAGCGTTGGTCGGGTCCGCCGTTGGCCGCCGCCGCCGCCGCCGTGTCCCGAGTCCCGATCTTAGTCAGACCAACATAGAAGTTTTTGTTTCATCACTCTACGACATTCCTAACAGAATTTACAAGCAGTTTTATCAGTTTATTTTCCTAGGGGGCGCTAGAGCACAATTTTCATTTTTGGGGTTTGCTTTTTTTATTGGATGGCAATTTTCACCAGTCCTGATGTGTGTGTAAAATTTGGTGAGTTTTGAAGCATGTTAAGGGGGTCAAATTACAGATCTGCGTTTCTGGATGTTGTTGATAAATGGCTTTCACTTGGCATTGTATAGCTTTAACTTGCACTTTGAAGCATTTTAAGGGGGTCAAATATCAGTTCAAAGAGGCAAAAAAGGCATTTTTTGCAAAAAATTTGTTTTGAAGGGGTTTTTGTCAACTTCCTGTTGATTTTAGGTATAGAAGTGTTTAACGGAAATGTAGGTCTAAGTCAGACCTACATAGAGGTTTTTGTTTCATGTCCCTACGACATTCCTAACGGAAGTTACAAGCAGTCTGTTTTTTGTCTCTTCCTAGGTGGCGCTAGCGCGCAATTTTCATTTTTGGTATTTGGTTGCTTAATAAGTTGGTCTGCCGCTCCATACCGATGTGTGAATCAAATTTGGTGAGTTTTGAAGCATGTTAAGGGGGTCAAATAAGGGTGCGAAAGTGCGAGCGCGCCTTGGGTTGCTGCCCCCGAGCCCCACGGCAGGAGAAGCCTTGGTGACACTATTTAATGCATTGTGAAAGTAATGCAGTTGTTGTATTGAAGTGAAAATATCAAGCTTCCTGTTGATTTTTGCCAAAGTATGTTAATTATTCAAATGTAGGTCTAAGTCAGACCTACATAGTGGTTTTTGTTTCATGTCTCTCTGACATTCCTACCGGAAGTTACAAGCAGTTTTGTATTTGTTTCTTCCTAGGAGCAGTTTGTCTGTGTTGTATTCCTAGGGGGCGCTAGAGCACAATTTTGAGTTTTGGGGTTTGGTTTTTTCATTAGCTCGCAATTGTTGCCAGTCCTGATGTGTGTGCCAAGTTTGGTGAGCTTTGAAGCATTTTAAGGGGGTCAAATTACAGCTCAAAGAGGCAAAAACGAAATTTTTTACGAAAATTTGCGCAGGGGTTCTTTGAAGGCGCGTAAAATCAAACCCTTAAAACTTATCACAATTTTGTCCGACCACTTTTTTTAAAAGGGTTCAATCTCTCTCCTGTGCGAGTTTGAAGCCGAAACGACAAACGCACTGGGAGGAGTTTCGATTTGAAAAAGGTGACGGGTTTTCACGAAAACTTTTATTTTGAAGGGGTAATTGCCAACTTCCTGTTGATTTTTTCTGCTAGCTGTCAATTATTAAAATGTAGGTCTAAGTAAGACCTACATAGAAGTTTTTGTTTCATGTCTTTCCGACATTCCTACCGGAAGTTACAAGCAGTTTTGTCTGTGTTTTCTTCCTAGAAGCAGTTTTTTCTGTGTTTCATTCCAAAAATTTTGTAGAGCGCAATTTTGAGTTTTAGAAATTTTTTTTTTCATTAGATCACAATTTCTGCCAGTCCTGATGTGTCTGCCAAGTTTGGTGAGTTTTGAAGCATTTTAAGGGGGTCAAATTACAGCTCAAAGAGGCAAAAATAGCATTTTTGGCGAAAATTTTGCTTTGAAAGGGTTTTGCAAAATTTCTGTTGATTTTAGGTATAGGAGTTTCTGATGGGGAATTTAGGTCTCGGTCAGTTCTACATAGAGGATTTTGTTTCATGTCTCTACGACATTCCTACCGGAAGTTACAAGCAATCCATTTTTTGTCTTTTCCTAGGGGGCGCTAGAGCGCAATTTTGATTTTTCTGGTTCGGCTCCCTAATATGTTGGGAAGAAACTCCTCACCGACGCGTGTGTCAAATTTGGTGTGCTTTGAGGCATGGTCAGTGGGTCAAAATACAGCGCATAGGCGAGTATCGGTGCGGAAGAAAGAAAGAATAATAATAAGAATTAAAGCTGCAAGCAGCGTTGGTCGGGTCCGCCGTTGGCCGCCGCCGCCGTGTCCCGGGTCCCGATCTTAGTCAAACCAACATAGAGGTTTTTATTTCATGTCTCTACGACATTTCTAACAGAAGTTACATGCAGTTTTGTCTGGGTTTTTTCCTAGGGGGCGCTAAGCGCAATTTAGATTTTTGGGGTTTGGTTTTTTATTCGATGGCAGTTTTTGCCAGTCCTGATATGTGTGTAAAATTTGGTGAGTTTTGAAGCATGTTAAGGGGGTGAAATTACAGATCGACAATTCTGGATGTTGTTGATAAATGGCTTTTGCTTGGCATAGTAGGGCTTTAACTTGCACTTTGAAGCATTTTAAGTAGGTCAAATTACAGTTTAAAGAGGCAAAAAAGACATTTTTTAGGAAATTTTGCGCAGGGGTTTTTTGAAGGCGCGTAAAATCCAAACCGGAGAACTTATCAAAAATTTGTTCGACCACTTTTTTTAAAAGGGTTCAATCTCTCTCCTGTGCGAGTTTGAAGCCGAAACGACAAACGCACTGGGAGGAGTTTCGATTTGAAAAAGGTGACGGGTTTTCACAAAACTTTTATTTTGAAGGGGCAATTTTTAACTTCCTGTTGATTTTTGCCGAAGGATGTCGATTATCGAAATGTAGGTCTAAGTCAGACCTACCTAGAAGTTTTTGTTTCATGTCTTTCCGACATTCCTACTGGAAGTTACAAGCAGTTTTGTCTGTGTTTTCTTCCTGGAAGCAGTTTTTTCTGTGTTTTATTAAAAAATTGCGCTAGAGCGCAATTTTGAGTTTTTTTTTGTTTTTTTTTCATTAGATTGCAATTTCTGCCAGTCCTGATGTGTGTGCCAAGTTTGGTGAGTTTTGAAGCATTTTAAGGGGGTCAAATTGCAGCTCAAAGAGGCAAAAATAGCATTTTTTGCTAAAATTTTGCTTTGAATGAGTTTTTGCAAAATTTCTGTTGATTTTGGGTATAGACATTTTTTATTGGAAATGTAGATCTCAGTCAGACCTACACAGAGGTTTTTGTTTCATGTCTCTACGACATTCCTAACGGAAGTTACAAGCAGTCTGTTTTTTTTTTCTTCCTAGGGGGCGCTATTGCGCAATTTTGATTTTTATGATTTGGCTGCCTAATATGTTGGGAAGGCATGAAAGACCGACGTGTGTGTCAAATTTGGTGAGTTTTGAAATATGTTAAGAGGGTGATGTTGGGGCGCGACGGTGCGGAAGAAAGAAAGAAAGAAAGAATAATAATAATAAGAAACGTTACAGATTCAATAGGGTCCTTGCATGGCAAAGGACATGGATGTCCTTTGCCATTGCAGGGCGGACCCTAATTAAAGCTGCAAGCAGCGTTGGTCGGGTCCGCCGTTGGCCGCCGCCGTCGTGTCCCGAGTCCCGATCTTAGTCAGACCTACATAGAAGTTTTTGTTTCATGTCTCTACGACATTCCTAACAGAAGTTACAAGCAGTTTTGTCTGGAAAAAGGTGACGGCTTTTTACAAAACTTTTATTTTGAAGGGGTAATTGGCAACTTCCTGTTGATTTTAACTGAAAGATGCCAATTATCAAAATGTAGGTCTAAGTCAGACCTACACAGAGGTTTTTGTTTCATGTCTCTACGACATTCCTAACGGAAGTTACAAGCAGTCCGTTTTTTGTCTCTTCCTAGGGGGCGCTAGCGCGCAATTTTCATTTTTGGGGTTTGGTTGCTTAATAAGTTGGTCTGCCGCTCCATACCGATGTGTGTGTCAATTTTGGTGAGTTTTGAAGCATGTTAAGGGGGTCAAATTAGGGTGCGAAGGTGTGAGCGCCCCTTGGGTTGCTGTCCCCGAGCCCCATGGCAGGAAAAGCCTTCGTGCCACTATTTAATGCATTGTGAAAGTAATGCAGTTGTTGTATTGAAGTGAAAATATCTAGCTTCCTGTTGATTTTTGGCAAAGTATGTTAATTATTCAAATGTAGGTCTAAGTCAGACCTACATAGTGGTTTTTGTTTCATGTCTCTACGACATTCCTACCGGAAGTTACAAGCGGTTTTGTCTTTGTTTTCTTCCTAGGAGCAGTTTGTCTGTGTTGTATTCCTAGGGGGCGCTAGAGCACAATTTTGAGTTTTGGGGTTTGGTTTTTTCACTAGATCGCAATTGTTGCCAGTCCTGATGTGTGTGCCAAGTTTGGTGAGTTTTGAAGCATTTTAAGGGGGTCAAATTACAGCTCAAAGAGGTAAAAATGATATTTTTTTGGAAAATTTGCGCAGGGGTTCTTTGAAGGCGCATAAAATCAAAACCATAAAACTTATCACAACTTTGTCCGACCACTTTTTTTAAAAGGGTTCAATCTCTCTCCTGTGCGAGTTTGAAGCCGAAACGACAAACGCACTGGGAGGAGTTTCGATTTGAAAAAGGTGACGGGTTTTTACAAAACTTTTATTTTGAAGGGGTAATTGCCAACTTCCTGTTGATTATTTCTGCTAGCTGTCAATTACTAAAATGTAGGTCTTAATGAGACCTACATAGAAGTTTTTGTTTCATGTCTTTCCGGCATTCCTACCCGAAGTTACAAGCAGTTTTGTCTGTGGTTTCTTCCTGGAAGCAGTTTTTTCTGTGTTTTATTGAAAAATTGCGCTAGAGCACAATTTTGAGATTTTTTTTTTTTTTTTTTCATTAGATCACAATTTCTGCCAGTCCTGATGTGTGTGCCAAGTTTGGTGAGTTTTGAAGCATTTTAAGGGGGTCAAATTGCAGCTCAAAGAGGCAAAAATAGCGTTTTTTGGCGAAAATTTTGCTTTGAAAGGGTTTTGCAAAATTTCTGTTGATTTTAGGTATAGGAGTTTCTGATGGGGAATTTAGGTCTAGGTCAGTTCTACATAGAGGATTTTGTTTCATGTCTCTACGACATTCCTACCGGAAGTTACAAGCAGTCTGTTTTTTTTTTTTCGTAGGGGGCGCTAGCGCGCATTTTTCATTTTTGGGGTTTGGTTGCTTAATACGTGTTTTTGGCAAGCCTTACCGATGTGTGTGCCAAATTTGGTGAGTTTTGGAGCATGGTCAGTGGGTCAAATTAGGGTTCGAAGTTGCGGAAAAATAATAATAATAATAATTAAAGCTGCAAGCAGCATTGGTCGGGTCCGCCGTTGGCCGCCGCCGCCGTGTCCCGAGTCCCGATCTTAGTCAGACCTCCATAGAAGTTTTTGTTTCATCACTCTACGACATTCCTAACAGAATTTACAAGCAGTTTTATCAGTTTATTTTCCTAGGGGGCGCTAGAGCACAATTTTCATTTTTGGGGTTTGGTTTTTTTATTGGATGGCAATTTTCACCAGTCCTGATGTGTGTGTAAAATTTGGTGAGTTTTGAAGCATGTTAAGGGGGTCAAATTACAGATTTGCGTTTCTGGATGTTGTTGATAAATGGCTTTCACTTGGCATTGTATAGCTTTAACTTGCACTTTGAAGCATTTGAAGGGGGTCAAATATCAGTTCAAAGAGGCAAAAAAAGGCATTTTTTGCAAAAATGTTGTTTTGAAGGGGTTTTTGTCAACTTCCTGTTGATTTTAGGTATAGAAGTATTTTATGAAATGTAGGTCTAAGTCAGACCTACATAGAGGTTTTTGTTTCATGTCTCTACGACATTCCTAACGGAAGTTACAAGCAGTCTGTTTTTTGTCCCTTCCTAGGGGGCGCTAGCGCGCAATTTTCATTTTTGGGGTTTGGTTGCTTAATAAGTTGGTCTGCCGCTCCATACCGACATGTGTGTCAAATTTGGGGAGTTTTGAAGCATGTTAAGGGGGTCAAATTACAGATTGGCGTTTCTGGATGTTGTTGGTAAATGGTTTTCGCTTGGCATAGTATAGCTTTAACTTGCACTTTGAAGCATTTTAAGGGGGCCAAATATCAGTTCAAAGAGGCAAAAAATGCATTTTTTGCAAATATTTTGTTTTGAAGGGGTTTTTGCCAACTTCCTGTTGATTTTAGGTATAGAAGTATTTTATGAAATGTAGGTCTAAGTCAGACCTACATAGAGGTTTTTGTTTCATGTCTCTACGACATTCCTAACGGAAGTTAAAAGCAGTTTTTTCGGGGTTTTTTCCTAGGGGGCGCTGGAGCGCAATTTTGACTTTTGGGGTTTGCTTTTTTATTAGATGTCAATTTTCGGCAGTCCTGATGTGTGTGTAAAATTTGGTGAGTTTTGAATTATGTTAAGGGGGTGAAATTACAGATCAGGGATTCTGGATGTTGTTGATAAATGGCTTTCGGTCTGCATAACAGAGCTTTAACTTGCACTCTGACGCATTGTAAGGGGGTCAAATTATAGCTCAAAGAGGCAAAAAATACATTTTTTAGGAAAATTTGCACAGGGGTTTTTTGAAGGCGCGTAAAATCCAAACCGGAGCAGTAATCAAAACTCCTTCGACAACTTTTAATCAGAAGGGTTCAAACTCTCTCCTGTGCGAGTTTGAAGCCAAAACGACAAACGGGCTCAGAGGAGATAATGTTTGAAAAAAGGCGACGGGAGTTTACAAAACTTTTATTTTGAAGGGGTAATTTTTAACTTCCTGTTGATTTTTCTGCGGGATTTCAAATATTGAAATGTAGGTCTAAGTGAGACCTACATAGTGGTTTTTGTTTCATGTCTGTCCGACATTCCTACTGGAAGTTACAAGCAGTTTTGTCTGTTTTCTCTTCCTCGGAGCAGTTTTTTCTGTGTTTTATTCAAAAATTGCGCTACAGCGCAATTTTGAGTTTTATTATTTTTTATTTTCATTAGATCGCAATTTCTGCCAGTCCTGAGGTGTGTGCCAAGTTTGGTGAGTTTTGAAGCATTTTAAGGGGGTCAACTTACAGCTCAAAGAGGCAAAAATAGCATTTTTTGCGAAAATTTTGCTTTGGAGGCGTTTTTGCCAACTTCCTGTTGATTTTAGGTATAGAACATTTTTATTGGAAATGTTCATCCAAGTCAGACCTACATATAGGTTTTTGTTTCAAGTCTCTACGACATTCCTAATGGAAGTTACAAGCAGTCCGTTTTTTGTTTCTTCCTAGGGGGCGCTAGCGCGCAATTTTGATTTTTAGTGCTCGGTTTTTTTATTAGATGGCAATTTTCGCAGATCCTGATGTGTGTGTCAAATATGGTGAGTTTTGAAGCATGTTAAGTGGGTCAAATTTCAGCTGGAAACGGCGGCGGAATAATAAAGAATAATAATAAAACGCAGCAGATTCAATAGGGTCCTTGCATGGCAAAGGACATGGATGTCCTTTGCCATTGCAGGGCGGACCCTAATAAGAAACGTTACAGATTCAATAGGGTCCTTGCATGGCAAAGGACATGGATGTCCTTTGCCATTGCAGGGCGGACCCTAATAATAAGAAACGTTACAGATTCAATAGGGTCCTTGCCTTAGCAAAGGACATGGATGTCCTTTGCTGGCAGGGCGGACCCTAATAATAATTAAAGCTGCAAGCAGCGTTGGTCGGGTCCGCCGTTGGCCGCCGCCGCCGTGTCCCGGGTCCCGATCTTAGTCAAACCAACATAGAGGTTTTTATTTCATGTCTCTACGACATTTCTAACAGAAGTTACATGCAGTTTTGTCTGGGTTTTTTCCTAGGGGGCGCTAAGCGCAATTTAGATTTTTGGGGTTTGGTTTTTTATTAGATGGCAGTTTTTGCCAGTCCATATATGTGTGTAAAATTTGGTGAGTTTTGAAGCATGTTAAGGGGGTGAAATTACAGATCGACAATTCTGGATGTTGTTGATAAATGGCTTTTGCTTGGCATAGTAGGGTTTTAACTTGCACTTTGAAGCATTTTAAGTAGGTCAAATTACAGTTTAAAGAGGCAAAAAAGACATTTTTTAGGAAACTTTGCGCAGGGGTTTTTTGAAGGCGCGTAAAATCCAAACCGGAGAACTTATCAAAAATTTGTTCGACCAATTTTTTAAAAAGGGTTCAATCTCTCTCCTGTGCGAGTTTGAAGCTGAAACGACAAACGCACTGGGACGAGTTTCGATTTGAAAAAGGTGACGGGTTTTCACAAAACTTTTATTTTGAAGGGGCAATTTTTAACTTCCTGTTGATTTTTGCCGAAGGATGTCGATTATCGAAATGTAGGTCTAAGTCAGACCTACCTAGAAGTTTTTGTTTCATGTCTTTCCGACATTCCTACCGGAAGTTACAAGCAGTTTTGTCTGTGTTTTCTTCCTGGAAGCAGTTTTTTCTGTGTTTTATTAAAAAATTGCGCTACAGCGCAATTTTGAGTTTTTTTTTTTTTTTTTTTCATTAGATTGCAATTTCTGCCAGTCCTGATGTGTGTGCCAAGTTTGGTGAGTTTTGAAGCATGTTAAGGGGGTCAAATTGCAGCTCAAAGAGGCAAAAATAGCATTTTTTGCTAAAATTTTGCTTTGAATGAGTTTTTGCAACATTTCTGTTGATTTTGGGTATAGACATTTTTTATTGGAAATGTAGATCTCAGTCAGACCTACACAGAGGTTTTTGTTTCATGTCTCTACGACATTCCTAACGGAAGTTACAAGCAGTCTGTTTTTTGTTTCTTTTTAGGGGGCGCTAGAGCGCAATTTTCATTTTTGGGGTTTGGTTGCTTAATATGTTGTGGAGTCACGGTAGACCGACGTGTGTGTCAACTTTGGTGAGTTTTGAAGCATGTTAAGGTGGTGATGTTGGTGCGCGACGGTGCGGAATAAAGAAAGAAAGAAAGAAAGAAAGAATAATAATAATTAAAGCTGCAAGCAGCGTTGGTCGGGTCCGCCGTTGGCCGCCGCCGCCGCCGCCGTGTCCCGAGTCCCGATCTTAGTCAGACCTACATAGAAGTTTTTATTTCATCACTCTACGACATTCCTAACAGAATTTACAAGCAGTTTTGTAATTTTTTTTTCCTAGGGGGAGCTAGAGCACAATTTTCATTTTTGGGATTTGTTTTTTTATTGGATGGCAATTTTCACCAGTCCTGATGTGTGTGTAAAATTTGGTGAGTTTTGAAGCATGTTAAGGGGGTCAAATTATAGATTTGCGTTTCTGGATGTTGTTGATAAATGGCTTTCGCTTGGCATTGTATAGCTTTAACTTGCACTTTGAAGCATTTTAAGGGGGTCAAATTTCAGTTCAAAGAGGCAAAAAAGGCATTTTTTGCAAAAAATTTGTTTTAAAGGGGTTTTTGCCAACTTCCTGTTGATTTTAGGTATAGAAGTGTTTATTGGAAATGTAGGTCTAAGTCAGACCTACACAGAGGTTTTTGTTTCATGTCTCTACGACATTCCTAACGGAAGTTACAAGCAGTCTGTTTTTTGTCTCTTCCTAGGGGGCGCTAGCTTGCAATTTTAATTTTTGGGGTTTGATTGCTTAATAAGTTGGTCTGCCGCTCCATACCGATGTGTGTGTCAATTTTGGTGAGTTTTGAAGCAAGTTAAGGGGGTCAAATTAGGGTGCGAAGGTGCGAGCGCGCCTTGGGTTGCTGTCCCCGAGCCCCACGGCAGGAGAAGCCTTGCTGCCACTATTTAATGCATTGTGAAAGTAATGCAGTTGTTGTATTGAAGTGAAAATATCAAGCTCCCTGTTGATTTTTGCCAAAGTATGTTAGTTATTCAAATGTAGGTCTAAGTCAGACCTACATAGTGTTTTTTGTTTCATGTCTCTACGACATTCCTACCGGAAGGTACAAGCAGTTTTGTCTTTGTTTTCTTCCTAGGAGTAGTTTGTCTGTGTTGTATTCCTAGGGGGCGCTAGAGCACAATTTTGAGTTTTGGGGTTTAGTTTTTTCATCAGCTCGCAATTGTTGCCAGTCCTGATGTGTGTGCCAAGTTTGGTGAGTTTTGAAGCATTTTAAGGGGGTCAAATTACAGCTCAAAGAGGCAAAAATGAAATTTTTTAGGAAACTTTGCGCAGGGGATCTTTGAAGGCGCGTAAAATCAAAACCTTAAAACTTATCACAACTTTGATCTATACTTTTAATCAGAAGGGTTCAAACTCTCTCCTGTGCGAGTTTGAAGCCGAAACGACAAACGCACTGGGAGGAGTATCGATTTGAAAAAGGTGACGGGTTTTTACAAAAACTTTTATTTTGAAGGGGTAATTGTCAACTTCCTGTTGATTATTTCTGCTAGCTGTCAATTATTAAAATGTAGGTCTAAGTGAGACCTACATAGAAGTTTTCGTTTCATGTCCTTCCGGCATTCCTACCCGAAGTTACAAGCAGTTTTGTCTGTGGTTTCTTCCTGGAAGCAGTTTTTTCTGTGTTTTATTGAAAAATTGCGCTAAAGAACAATTTTGAGTTTTTTTTTTTTTTTTTTTCATTAGATTGCAATTTCTGCCAGTCCTGATGTGTGTGCCAAGTTTGGTGAGTTTTGAAGTATTTTAAGGGGGTCAAATTGCAGCTCAAAGAGGCAAAAATTTCATTTTTTGTGAAAATTTGGCTTTGAATGGGTTTTTGAAAATTTTTTGTTGATTTTGGCCCCAGAAGATACAATTATGGAATTTAGGTCTAAGTAAGACCTACACAGAGGTTTTTGTTTCATGTCTCTACGACATTCCTAACGGAAGTTACAAGCAGTCTGTTTTTTGTTTCCTTTTAGGGGGCGCTAGAGCGCAATTTTCATTTTTGGGGTTTGGTTGCTTAATATGTTGTGGTGTCACGGTAGACCGACGTGTGTGTCAAGTTTGGTGAGTTTTGAAGCATGTTAAGGGGGTGATGTTGGGGCGCGACGGTGCGGAATAAAGAAAGAAAGAATAATAATAATAATAATTAAAGCTGCAAGCAGCGTTGGTCGGGTCCGCCGTTGGCCGCCGCCGCCGTGTCCCGGGTCCCGATCTTAGTCAAACCAACATAGAGGTTTTTATTTCATGTCTCTACGACATTTCTAACAGAAGTTACATGCAGTTTTTTCTGGGTTTTTTCCTAGGGGGCGCTAAGCGCAATTTAGATTTTTGGGGTTTGGTTTTTTATTAGATGGCAGTTTTTGCCAGTCCTGATATGTGTGTAAAATTTGGTGAGTTTTGAAGCATGTTAAGGGGGTGAAATTACAGATCGGCGATTCTGGATGTTGTTGATAAATGGTTTTCGGTCTGCATAACAGAGCTTTAACTTGCACTTTGAAGCATTTTAAGTGGGTCAAATTACAGCTCAAAGAGGCAAAAACGTCATTTTTTAGGAAAATTTGCGCAGGGGTTTTTTGAAGGCGCGTAAAATCAAAACCTTAAAACTTATCAAAACTTTGATCTATACTTTTAATCAGAAGTGTCCAAACTCTCCCCTGTGCGAGTTTGAAGCCGAAACGACAAACGGGCTCAGAGGAGATAACTTTTGAAGAAAGGTGACGGGTTTTCACAAAACTTTTATTTTGAAGGGGCAATTTTTAACTTCCTGTTGATTTTTGCCGAAGGATGTCAATTATCGAAATGTAGGTCTAAGTCAGACCTACCTAGAAGTTTTTGTTTCATGTCTTTCCGGCATTCCTACCGGAAGTTACAAGCAGTTTTGTCTGTGTTTTCTACCTGGAAGCAGTTTTTTCTGTATTTTATTGAAAAATTGCGCTAGAGCGCAATTTTGAGTTTTTTTTTTTTTTTTTTCCATTAGATTGCAATTTCTGCCAGTCCTGATGTGTCTGCCAAGTTTGGTGAGTTTTAAAGCATGTTAAGGGGGTCAAATTACAGCTCAAAGGGGCAAAAATAGCATTTTTTAGCGAAAATTTTGCTTTGAATGGGTTTTTGCCAAATTTCTGTTGATTTTAGGTATAGGCATTTCTAATGGGGAATCTAGGTCTAAGTCAGACCTACATAGAGGTTTTTGTTCCATGTCTTTACGACATTCCTAACGGAAGTTACAAGCAATCTGTTTTTTTTTTTTCGTAGGGGGCGCTAGCGCGCATTTTTCATTTTTGGGGTTTGGTTGCTTAATATGTGTTTTTGCCAAGCCTTACCGATGTGTGTGCCAAATTTGGTGAGTTTTGGAGCATGGTCAGTGGGTCAAATTAGGGTTCGAAGCTGCGGAATAATAATAATAATAATAATAATAATAATAATAATTAAAGCTGCAAGCAGCGTTGGTCGGGTCCGCCGTTGGCCGCCGCCGCCGTGTCCCGAGTCCCGATCTTAGTCAGACCTCCATAGAAGTTTTTGTTTCATCACTCTACGACATTCCTAACAGAATTTACAAGCAGTTTTATCAGTTTATTTTCCTAGGGGGCGCTAGAGCACAATTTTCATTTTTGGGGTTTGGTTTTTTTATTGGATGGCAATTTTCACCAGTCCTGATGTGTGTGTAAAATTTGGTGAGTTTTGAAGCATGTTAAGGGAGTCAAATTACAGATTTGCGTTTCTGGATGTTGTTGATAAATGGCTTTCACTTGGCATTGTATAGCTTTAACTTGCACTTTGAAGCATTTGAAGGGGGTCAAATATCAGTTCAAAGAGGCAAAAAAAGGCATTTTTTGCAAAAATGTTGTTTTGAAGGGGTTTTTGTCAACTTCCTGTTGATTTTAGGTATAGAAGTGTTTAACGGAAATGTAGATTTAAGTCAGACCTACATAGAGGTTTTTGTTTCATGTCTCTACGACATTCCTAACGGAAGTTACAAGCAGTCTGTTTTTTGTCCCTTCCTAGGGGGCGATAGCGCGCAATTTTCATTTTTGGGGTTTGGTTGCTTAATAAGTTGGTCTGCCGCTCCATACCGACGTGTGTGTCAAATTTGGGGAGTTTTGAAGCATGTTAAGGGGGTCAAATTACAGATTGGCGTTTCTGGATGTTGTTGGTAAATGGCTTTCGCTTGGCATAGTATAGCTTGAACTTGCACTTTGAAGCATTTTAAGGGGGCCAAATATCAGTTCAAAGAGGCAAAAAAGGCATTTTTTGCAAATATTTTGTTTTGAAGGGGTTTTTGCCAACTTCCTGTTGATTTTAGGTATAGAAGTATTTTATGAAATGTAGGTCTAAGTCAGACCTACATAGAGGTTTTTGTTTCATGTCTCTACGACATTCCTAACGGAAGTTACAAGCAGTTTTTTCGGGGTTTTTTCCTAGGGGGCGCTGGAGCGCAATTTTGATTTTTGGGGTTTGCTTTTTTATTAGATGGCAATTTTCGGCAGTCTTGATGTGTGTGTAAAATTTGGTGAGTTTTGAATTATGTTAAGGGGGTGAAATTACAGATCAGGGATTCTGGATGTTGTTGATAAATGGCTTTAGGTCTGCATAACAGAGCTTTAACTTGCACTCTGACGCATTTTAAGGGGGTCAAATTATAGCTCAAAGAGGCAAAAAATACATTTTTTAGGAAAATTTGCACAGGGGTTTTTTGAAGGCGCGTAAAATCCAAACCGGAGCAGTAATCAAAACTCCTTCGACAACTTTTAATCAGAAGGGTTCAAACTCTCTCCTGTGCGAGTTTGAAGCCAAAACGACAAACGGGCTCAGAGGAGATAATGTTTGAAAAAAGGCGACGGGTGTTTACAAAACTTTTATTTTGAAGGGGTAATTTTTAACTTCCTGTTGATTTTTCTGCGGGATTTCAAATATTAAAATGTAGGTCTAAGTGAGACCTACATAGTGGTTTTTGTTTCATGTCTGTCCGACATTCCTACTGGAAGTTACAAGCAGTTTTGTCTGTTTTCTCTTCCTAGGAGCAGTTTTTTCTGTGTTTTATTCAAAAATTGCGCTAGAGCGCAATTTTGAGTTTTATTATTTTTTATTTTCATTAGATCGCAATTTCTGCCAGTCCTGAGGGGTGTGCCAAGTTTGGTGAGTTTTGAAGCATTTTAAGGGGGTCAAATTACAGCTCAAAGAGGCAAAAATAGCATTTTTTGCGAAAATTTTGCTTTGAAGGCGTTTTTGCCAACTTCCTGTTGATTTTAGGTATAGAACATTTTTATTGGAAATGTTCATCTAAGTCAGACCTACATATAGGATTTTGTTTCAAGTCTCTACGACATTCCTGATGGAAGTTACAAGCAGTCCGTTTTTTGTTTCTTCCTAGGGGGCGCTAGCGCGCAATTTTGATTTTTAGTGCTCGGTTTTTTTATTAGATGGCAATTTTCGCAGATCCTGATGTGTGTGTCAAATATGGTGAGTTTTGAAGCATGTTAAGTGGGTCAAATTTCAGCTGGAAACGGCGGCGGAATAATAAAGAATAATAATAATAATAATAAAACGCTACAGATTCAATAGGGTCCTTGCATGGCAAAGGACATGGATGTCCTTTGCCATTGCAGGGCGGACCCTAATAATAAAGAAAGAATAAAACACACCAGATACAATAGGGTCCTTGCCATGGCAAAGGACAGAGTCCTTTGCTGGCAGTGCGGACCCTAATTAAAGCTGCAAGCAGCGTTGGTCGGGTCCGCCGTTGGCCGCCGCCGCCGCCGCCGTGTCCCGAGTCCCGATCTTAGTCAGACCTCCATAGAAGTTTTTGTTTCATCACTCTACGACATTCCTAACAGAATTTACAAGCAGTTTTATCAGTTTATTTTCCTAGGGGGCGCTAGAGCACAATTTTCATTTTTGGGGTTTGGTTTTTTTATTGGATGGCAATTTTTACCAGTCCTGATGTGTGTGTAAAATTTGGTGAGTTTTGAAGCATGTTAAGGGGGTCAAATTACAGATTTGCGTTTCTGGATGTTGTTGATAAATGGCTTTCACTTGGCATTGTATAGCTTTAACTTGCACTTTGAAGCATTTGAAGGGGGTCAAATATCAGTTCAAAGAGGCAAAAAAAGGCATTTTTTGCAAAAATGTTGTTTTGAAGGGTTTTTTGTCAACTTCCTGTTGATTTTAGGTATAGAAGTGTTTAACGGAAATGTAGATTTAAGTCAGACCTACATAGAGGTTTTTGTTTCATGTCTCTACGACATTCCTAACGGAAGTTACAAGCAGTCTGTTTTTTGTCCCTTCCTAGGGGGCGATAGCGCGCAATTTTCATTTTTGGGGTTTGGTTGCTTAATAAGTTGGTCTGCCGCTCCATACCGACGTGTGTGTCAAATTTGGGGAGTTTTGAAGCATGTTAAGGGGGTCAAATTACAGATTGGCGTTTCTGGATGTTGTTGGTAAATGGTTTTCGCTTGGCATAGTATAGCTTTAACTTGCACTTTGAAGCATTTTAAGGGGGCCAAATATCAGTTCAAAGAGGCAAAAAAGGCATTTTTTGCAAATATTTTGTTTTGAAGGTGTTTTTGCCAACTTCCTGTTGATTTTAGGTATAGAAGTATTTTATGAAATGTAGGTCTAAGTCAGACCTACATAGAGGTTTTTGTTTCATGTCTCTACGACATTCCTAACGGAAGTTACAAGCAGTTTTTTCGGGTTTTTTTCCTAGGGGGCGCTGGAGCGCAATTTTGATTTTTGGGGTTTGCTTTTTTTATTAGATGGCAATTTTCGGCAGTCCTGATGTGTGTGTAAAATTTGGTGAGTTTTGAATTATGTTAAGGGGGTGAAATTACAGATCAAGGATTCTGGATGTTGTTGATAAATGGCTTTCGGTCTGCATAACAGAGCTTTAACTTGCACTCTGACGCATTTTAAGGGGGTCAAATTATAGCTCAAAGAGGCAAAAAATACATTTTTTAGGAAAATTTGCACAGGGGTTTTTTGAAGGCGCGTAAAATCCAAACCGGAGCAGTAATCAAAACTCCTTCGACAACTTTTAATCAGAAGGGTTCAAACTCTCTCCTGTGCGAGTTTGAAGCCAAAACGACAAACGGGCTCAGAGGAGATAATGTTTGAAAAAAGGCGACGGGTGTTTACAAAACTTTTATTTTGAAGGGGTAATTTTTAACTTCCTGTTGATTTTTCTGCGGGATTTCAAATATTAAAATGTAGGTCTAAGTGAGACCTACATAGTGGTTTTTGTTTCATGTCTGTCCGACATTCCTACTGGAAGTTACAATCAGTTTTGTCTGTTTCCCTTCCTAGGAGCAGTTTTTTCTGTGTTTTATTCAAAAATTGCGCTAGAGCGCAATTTTGAGTTTTATTATTTTTTATTTTCATTAGATCGCAATTTCTGCCAGTCCTGAGGTGTGTGCCAAGTTTGGTGAGTTTTGAAGCATTTTAAGGGGGTCAAATTACAGCTCAAAGAGGCAAAAATAGCATTTTTTGCGAAAATTTTGCTTTGAAGGCGTTTTTGCCAACTTCCTGTTGATTTTAGGTACAGAACATTTTTATTGGAAATGTTCATCTAAGTCAGACCTACATATAGGTTTTTGTTTCAAGTCTCTACGACATTCCTAATGGAAGTTACAAGCAGTCCGTTTTTTGTTTCTTCCTAGGGGGCGCTAGCGCGCAATTTTGATTTTTAGTGCTCGGTTTTTTTATTAGATGGCAATTTTCGCAGATCCTGATGTGTGTGTCAAATATGGTGAGTTTTGAAGCATGTTAAGTGGGTCAAATTTCAGCTGGAAACGGCGGCGGAATAATAAAGAATAATAATAATTAAAGCTGCAAGCAGCGTTGGTCGGGTCCGCCGTTGGCCGCCGCCGCTGTGTCCCGAGTCCCGATCTTAGTCAGACCAACATAGAAGTTTTTGTTTCATCAGTCTACGACATTCCTAACAGAATTTACAAGCAGTTTTATCAGTTTATTTTCCTAGGGGGCGCTAGAGCACAATTTTCATTTTTGGGGTTTGGTTTTTTTATTGGATGGCAATTTTCACCAGTCCTGATGTGTGTGTAAAATTTGGTGAGTTTTGAAGCATGTTAAGGGGGTCAAATTATAGATTTGCGTTTCTGGATGTTGTTGATAAATGGCTTTCGCTTGGCATTGTATAGCTTTAACTTGCACTTTGAAGCATTTTAAGGGGGTCAAATTTCAGTTCAAAGAGGCAAAAAAGGCATATTTTGCGAAAATTTTGTTTTGAAGGGGTTTTTGCCAACTTCCTGTTGATTTTAGGTACAGAAGTGTTTATTGGAAATGTAGGTCTAAGTCAGACCTACACAGAGGTTTTTGTTTCATGTCTCTACGACATTCCTAACGGAAGTTACAAGCAGTCTGTTTTTTGTCTCTTCCTAGGGGGCGCTAGCGCGCAATTTTAGTTATTGGGGTTTGGTTGCTTAATAAGTTGGTCTGCCGCTCCATACCGATGTGTGTGTCAATTTTGGTGAGTTTTGAAGCATGTTAAGGGGGTCAAATTAGGGTGCGAATGTGCGAGCGCGCCTTGGGTTGCTGTCCCCGAGCCCCACGGCAGGAGAAGCCTTGGTGACACTATTTAATGCATTGTGAAAGTAATGCAGTTGTTGTATTGAAGTGAAAATACCAAGCTTCCTGTTGATTTTTGCCAAAGTATGTTAATTATTCAAATGTAGGTCTAGGTCAGACCTACATAGTGGTTTTTGTTTCATGTCTCTACGACATTCCTACCGGAAGTTACAAGCAGGTTTGTCTTTGTTTTCTTCCTAGGAGTAGTTTGTCTGTGTTGTATTCCTAGGGGGCGCTAGAGCACAATTTTGAGTTTTGGGGTTTGGTTTTTTCACTAGGTCGCAATTGTTGCCAGTCCTGATGTGTGTGCCAAGTTTGGTGTGTTTGGAAGCATTTTAAGGGGGTCAAATTACAGCTCAAATAGGCAAAAATGACATTTTTTCGGAAAATTTGCGCAGGGGTTCTTTGAAGGCGCATAAAATCAAAACCATAAAACTTATCACAACTTTGTCCGACCACTTTTTTTAAAAGGGTCCAATCTCTCTCCTGTGCGAGTTTGAAGCCGAAACGACAAACGCACTGGGAGGAGTTTCGATTTGAAAAAGGTGACGGGTTTTTACAAAACTTTTATTTTGAAGGGGTAATTGCCAACTTCCTGTTGATTATTTCTGCTAGCTGTCAATTACTAAAATGTAGGTCTTAATGAGACCTACATAGAAGTTTTTGTTTCATGTCTTTCCGGCATTCCTACCCGAAGTTACAAGCAGTTTTGTCTGTGGTTTCTTCCTGGAAGCAGTTTTTTCTGTGTTTTATTGAAAAATTGCGCTAGAGCACAATTTTGAGATTTTTTTTTTTTTTTTTTCATTAGATCACAATTTCTGCCAGTCCTGATGTGTGTGCCAAGTTTGGTGAGTTTTGAAGCATTTTAAGGGGGTCAAATAGCAGCTCAAAGAGGCAAAAATAGCGTTTTTTGGCGAAAATTTTGCTTTGAAAGGGTTTTGCAAAATTTCTGTTGATTTTAGGTATAGGAGTTTCTGATGGGGAATTTAGGTCTAAGTCAGACCTACATAGAGGATTTTGTTTCATGTCTCTACGACATTCCTACCGGAAGTTACAAGCAGTCTGTTTTTTTTTTTTCGTAGGGGGCGCTAGCGCGCATTTTTCATTTTTGGGGTTTGGTTGCTTAATACGTGTTTTTGCCGAGCCTTACCGATGTGTGTGCCAAATTTGGTGAGTTTTGAAGCATGGTCAGTGGGTCAAATTAGGGTTCAAAGCTGCGGAAGAATAATAATAATAATAATAAGAAACGTTACAGATTCAATAGGGTCCTTGCATGGCAAAGGACATGGATGTCCTTTGCCATTGCAGGGCGGACCCTAATAAGAAACGTTACAGATTCAATAGGGTCCTTGCCTTAGCAAAGGACATGGATGTCCTTTGCTGGCAGGGCGGACCCTAATAAGAAACGTTACAGATTCAATAGGGTCCTTGCATGGCAAAGGACATGGATGTCCTTTGCCATTGCAGGGCGGACCCTAATTAAAGCTGCAAGCAGCGTTGGTCCGGTCCGCCGTTGGCCGCCGCCGCCGCCTTTTGGGGTTTGGTTACCTAATAAGGTGGTCTGCCGCTCCATACCAATGTGTGTGTCAAATTTGGTGAGTTTTGAAGCATGTTAAGGGGGTCAAATTAGGGTATTGTCTGTGTTGTATTCCTAGGGGGCGCTAGAGCACACATTTGAGTTTTGAGGTTTGGTTTTTTTATCAGCTCGCAATTGTTGCCAGTCCTGATGTGTGTGCCAAGTTTGGTGAGTTTTGAAGCATGTTAAGGGGGTCAAATTAGGGTATTGTCTGTGTTGTATTCCTAGGGGGCGCTAGAGCACACATTTGAGTTTTGAGGTTTGGTTCTTTCATTAGCTCGCAATTGTTGCCAGTCCTGATGTGTGTGCCAAGTTTGGTGAGTTTTGAAGCATGTTAAGGGGGTCAAATTACAGCTCAAAGAGGTAAAAAGGATATTTTTTGGGAAAATTTGCGCAGGGGTTCTTTGAAGGCGCGTAAAATCAAAACCTTAGAACTTATCACAATTTTGTCCGACCACTTTTTTTAAAAGGGTTCAATCTCTCTCCTGTGCGAGTTTGAAGCCGAAACGACAAACGCACTGGGAGGAGTTTCGATTTGAAAAAGGTGACGGGTTTTTACAAAACTTTTATTTTGAAGGGGTAATTGCCAACTTCCTGTTGATTATTTCTGCTAGCTGTCAATTACTAAAATGTAGGTCTTAATGAGACCTACATAGAAGTTTTTGTTTCATGTCTTTCCGGCATTCCTACCCGAAGTTACAAGCAGTTTTGTCTGTGGTTTCTTCCTGGAAGCAGTTTTTTCTGTGTTTTATTGAAAAATTGCGCTAGAGCACAATTTTGAGATTTTTTTTTTTTTTTTTTTCATTAGATCACAATTTCTGCCAGTCCTGATGTGTGTGCCAAGTTTGGTGAGTTTTGAAGCATTTTAAGGGGGTCAAATTACAGCTCAAAGAGGCAAAATTAGCATTTTTTGCGAAAATTTTGCTTTGAAAGAGTTTTGCAAAATTTCTGTTGATTTTAGGTATAGGACTTTCTGATGGGGAATTTAGGTCTAGGTCAGTTCTACATAGAGGATTTTGTTTCATGTCTCTACGACATTCCTAACGGAAGTTACGAGCAATCTGTTTTTTGATTTTCGTAGGGGGCGCTAGAGCGCATTTTTCATTTTTCGGGTTTGGTTTTTTTATTAGATGGCAATTTTCGCCAGTTCTGATGAGTGTGTGAAATTTGGTGAGTTTTGGAGCATGGTCAGTGGGTCAAATTAAGGTTCAAAGAGGCGGCGGAATAATAATAATAATAATTAAAGCTGCAAGCAGCGTTGGTCGGGTCCGCCGTTGGCCGCCGCCGCCGCCGCCGTGTCCCGAGTCCCGATCTTAGTCAGACCTACATAGACGCTTTTATTTCATCACTCTACGACATTCCTAACAGAATTTACAAGCAGTTTTGTCATTTTTTTTTCCTAGGGGGAGCTAGAGCACAATTTTCATTTTTGGGGTTTGGTTTTTTATTGGATGGCAATTTTCACCATTCCTGATGTGTGTGTAAAATTTGGTGTGTTTTGAAGCATGTTAAGGGGGTCAAATTAGTGATTGGAGTTTCTGGATGTTGTTGATAAATGGCTTTCGCTTGGCATAGCATAGCTTTAACTTGCACTTTGAAGCATTTTAAGGGGGTCAAATATCAGTTCAAAGAGGCAAAAAAGGCATTTTTTGCCAAAATTTTGTTTTGAAGGGGTTTTTGCCAACTTCCTGTTGATTTTAGGTACAGAAGTTTTCCATTGGAAATGTAGGTGTAAGTCAGCCCTACATAGAGGTTTTTGTTTCATGTCTCTACGACATTCCTAACGGAAGTTACAAGCAGTCTGTTTTTTGTCTCTCCCTAGGGGGCGCTAGCGCGCAATTTTCATTTTTGGGGTTTGGTTGCTTAATAAGTTGGTCTGCCGCTCCATACTGACGTGTGTGTCAAATTTGGGGAGTTTTGAAGCATGTTAAGGGGGTCAAATTACAGATTGAAGTTTCTGGATGTTGTTGATAAATGGCTTTCGCTTGGCATAGTATAGCTTTAACTTGCACTTTGAAGCATTTTAAGGGGGTCAAATATCAGTTCAAAGAGGCAAAAAAGGCATTTTTTGCAAAAATTTTGTTTTGAAGGGGTTTTTGCCAACTTCTTGTTGATTTTTGGTATAGAAATATTTTATTGGAAATGTAGGTCTAAGTCAGACCTACATAGAGGTTTTTGTTTCATATCTCTACGACATTCCTAACGGAAGTTACAAGCAGTCTGTTTTTTGTCTCTTCCTAGGGGGCGCTAGCTTGCAATTTTCATTTTTGGGGTTTGGTTGCTTAATAAGTTGGTCTGCCGCTCCATACCGATGTGTGTGTCAATTTTGGTGAGTTTTGAAGCATGTTAAGGGGGTCAAATTAGGGTGCGAAGGTGCGAGCGCGCCTTGGGTTGCTGTCCCCGAGCCCCACGGCAGGAGAAGCCTTGCTGCCACTATTTAATGCATTGTGAAAGTAATGCAGTTGTTGTATTGAAGTGAAAATATCAAGCTCCCTGTTGATTTTTGCCAAAGTATGTTAATTATTCAAATGTAGGTCTAAGTCAGACCTACATAGTGGTTTTTGTTTCATGTCTCTACGACATTCCTACCGGAAGTTACAAGCAGTTTTGTCTTTGTTTTCTTCCTAGGAGTAGTTTGTCTGTGTTGTATTCCTAGGGGGCGCTAGAGCACAATTTTGAGTTTTGGGGTTTGGTTTTTTTATCAGCTCGCAATTGTTGCCAGTCCTGATGTGTGTGCCAAGTTTGGTGAGTTTTGAAGCATTTTAAGGGGGTCAAATTACAGCTCAAAGAGGTAAAAATTATCTTTTTTAGGAAAATTTGCACAGGGGATCTTTGAAGGCGCGTAAAATCAAACCCTTAAAACTTATCACAATTTTGTCCGACCACTTTTTTTAAAAGGGTTCAATCTCTCTCCTGTGCGAGTTTGAAGCCGAAACGACAAACGCACTGGGAGGAGTTTCGATTTGAAAAAGGTTACGGGTTTTCACGAAAACTTTTATTTTGAAGGGGTAATTGCCAACTTCCTGTTGATTTTTTCTGCTAGCTGTCAATTATTAAAATGTAGGTCTAAGTAAGACCTACATAGAAGTTTTTGTTTCATGTCTTTCCGACATTCCTACCGGAAGTTACAAGCAGTTTTGTCTGTGTTTTCTTCCTAGAAGCAGTTTTTTCTGTGTTTCATTCCAAAAATTCTGTAGAGCGCAATTTTGAGTTTTAGAAATTTTTTTTTTCATTAGATCACAATTTCTGCCAGTCCTGATGTGTCTGCCAAGTTTGGTGAGTTTTGAAGCATTTTAAGGGGGTCAAATTACAGCTCAAAGAGGCAGAAATAGCATTTTAGGCGAAAATTTTGCTTTGAAAGGGTTTTGCAAAATTTCTGTTGATTTTAGGTATAGGAGTTTCTGATGGGGAATTTAGGTCTAGGTCAGTTCTACATAGAGGATTTTGTTTCATGTCTCTACGACATTCCTACCGGAAGTTACAAGCAATCCATTTTTTGTCTTTTCCTAGGGGGCGCTAGAGCGCAATTTTGATTTTTCTGGTTCGGCTCCCTAATATGTTGGGAAGAAACTCCTCACCGACGCGTGTGTCAAATTTGGTGTGCTTTGAGGCATGGTCAGTGGGTCAAAATAGAGCGCATATGCGAGTATCGGTGCGGAAGAAAGAAAGAATAATAATAATAATAATAATAATAAAACGCAGCAGATTCAATAGGGTCCTTGCATGGCAAAGGACATGGATGTCCTTTGCCATTGCAGGGCGGACCCTAATAAGAAACGTTACAGATTCAATAGGGTCCTTGCATGGCAAAGGACATGGATGTCCTTTGCCATTGCAGGGCGGACCCTAATTAAAGCTGCAAGCAGCGTTGGTCGGGTCCGCCGTTGGCCGCCGCCGCCGCCGCCGTGTCCCGAGTCCCGATCTTAGTCAGACCTACATAGACGTTTTTATTTCATCACTCTACGACATTCCTAACAGAATTTACAAGCAGTTTTATCAGTTTATTTTCCTAGGGGGCGCTAGAGCACAATTTTAATTTTTGGGGTTTGCTTTTTTTATTGGATGGCAATTTTCACCAGTCCTGATGTGTGTGTAAAATTTGGTGAGTTTTGAAGCATGTTAAGGGGGTCAAATTACAGATCTGCGTTTCTGGATGTTGTTGATAAATGGCTTTCACTTGGCATTGTATAGCTTTAACTTGCACTTTGAAGCATTTTAAGGGGGTCAAATATCAGTTCAAAGAGGCAAAAAAGGCATTTTTTGCAAAAAATTTGTTTTGAAGGGGTTTTTGTCAACTTCCTGTTGATTTTAGGTATAGAAGTGTTTAACGGAAATGTAGGTCTAAGTCAGACCTACATAGAGGTTTTTGTTTCATGTCCCTACGACATTCCTAACGGAAGTTACAAGCAGTCTGTTTTTTGTCTCTTCCTAGGTGGCGCTAGCGCGCAATTTTCATTTTTGGTATTTGGTTGCTTAATAAGTTGGTCTGCCGCTCCATACCGATGTGTGTGTCAATTTTGGTGAGTTTTGAAGCATGTTAAGGGGGTCAAATTAGGGTGCGAAAGTGCGAGCGCGCCTTGGGTTGCTGCCCCCGAGCCCCACGGCAGGAGAAGCCTTGGTGACACTATTTAATGCATTGTGAAAGTAATGCAGTTGTTGTATTGAAGTGAAAATATCAAGCTTCCTGTTGATTTTTGCCAAAGTATGTTAATTATTCAAATGTAGGTCTAAGTCAGACCTACATAGTGGTTTTTGTTTCATGTCTCTACGACATTCCTACCGGAAGTTACAAGCAGTTTTGTATTTGTTTCTTCCTAGGAGCAGTTTGTCTGTGTTGTATTCCTAGGGGGCGCTAGAGCACAATTTTGAGTTTTGGGGTTTGGTTTTTTCATTAGCTCGCAATTGTTGCCAGTCCTGATGTGTGTGCCAAGTTTGGTGTGTTTTGAAGCATTTTAAGGGGGTCAAAGTACAGCTCAAAGAGGCAAAAACGAAATTTTTTACGAAAATTTGCGCAGGGGTTCTTTGAAGGCGCGTAAAATCAAACCCTTAAAACTTATCACAATTTTGTCCGACCACTTTTTTTAAAAGGGTTCAATCTCTCCCCTGTGCGAGTTTGAAGCCGAAACGACAAACGCACTGGGAGGAGTTTCGATTTGAAAAAGGTGACGGGTTTTCACGAAAACTTTTATTTTGAAGGGGTAATTGCCAACTTCCTGTTGATTTTTTCTGCTAGCTGTCAATTATTAAAATGTAGGTCTAAGTAAGACCTACATAGAAGTTTTTGTTTCATGTCTTTCCGACATTCCTACCGGAAGTTACAAGCAGTTTTGTCTGTGTTTTCTTCCTAGAAGCAGTTTTTTCTGTGTTTCATTCCAAAAATTCTGTAGAGCGCAATTTTGAGTTTTAGAAATTTTTTTTTTCATTAGATCACAATTTCTGCCAGTCCTGATGTGTCTGCCAAGTTTGGTGAGTTTTGAAGCATTTTAAGGGGGTCAAATTACAGCTCAAAGAGGCAAAAATAGCATTTTTGGCGAAAATTTTGCTTTGAAAGGGTTTTGCAAAATTTCTGTTGATTTTAGGTATAGGAGTTTCTGATGGGGAATTTAGGTCTCGGTCAGTTCTACATAGAGGATTTTGTTTCATGTCTCTACGACATTCCTACCGGAAGTTACAAGCAATCCATTTTTTGTCTTTTCCTAGGGGGCGCTAGAGCGCAATTTTGATTTTTCTGGTTCGGCTCCCTAATATGTTGGGAAGAAACTCCTCACCGACGCGTGTGTCAAATTTGGTGTGCTTTGAGGCATGGTCAGTGGGTCAAAATACAGCGCATAGGCGAGTATCGGTGCGGAAGAAAGAAAGAATAATAATAAGAATTAAAGCTGCAAGCAGCATTGGTCGGGTCCGCCGTTGGCCGCCGCCGCCGTGTCCCGAGTCCCGATCTTAGTCAGACCTCCATAGAAGTTTTTGTTTCATCACTCTACGACATTCCTAACAGAATTTACAAGCAGTTTTATCAGTTTATTTTCCTAGGGGGCGCTAGAGCACAATTTTCATTTTTGGGGTTTGGTTTTTTTATTGGATGGCAATTTTCACCAGTCCTGATGTGTGTGTAAAATTTGGTGAGTTTTGAAGCATGTTAAGGGGGTCAAATTACAGATTTGCGTTTCTGGATGTTGTTGATAAATGGCTTTCACTTGGCATTGTATAGCTTTAACTTGCACTTTGAAGCATTTGAAGGGGGTCAAATATCAGTTCAAAGAGGCAAAAAAAGGCATTTTTTGCAAAAATGTTGTTTTGAAGGGGTTTTTGTCAACTTCCTGTTGATTTTAGGTATAGAAGTATTTTATGAAATGTAGGTCTAAGTCAGACCTACATAGAGGTTTTTGTTTCATGTCTCTACGACATTCCTAACGGAAGTTACAAGCAGTCTGTTTTTTGTCCCTTCCTAGGGGGCGCTAGCGCGCAATTTTCATTTTTGGGGTTTGGTTGCTTAATAAGTTGGTCTGCCGCTCCATACCGACATGTGTGTCAAATTTGGGGAGTTTTGAAGCATGTTAAGGGGGTCAAATTACAGATTGGCGTTTCTGGATGTTGTTGGTAAATGGTTTTCGCTTGGCATAGTATAGCTTTAACTTGCACTTTGAAGCATTTTAAGGGGGCCAAATATCAGTTCAAAGAGGCAAAAAATGCATTTTTTGCAAATATTTTGTTTTGAAGGGGTTTTTGCCAACTTCCTGTTGATTTTAGGTATAGAAGTATTTTATGAAATGTAGGTCTAAGTCAGACCTACATAGAGGTTTTTGTTTCATGTCTCTACGACATTCCTAACGGAAGTTAAAAGCAGTTTTTTCGGGGTTTTTTCCTAGGGGGCGCTGGAGCGCAATTTTGACTTTTGGGGTTTGCTTTTTTATTAGATGTCAATTTTCGGCAGTCCTGATGTGTGTGTAAAATTTGGTGAGTTTTGAATTATGTTAAGGGGGTGAAATTACAGATCAGGGATTCTGGATGTTGTTGATAAATGGCTTTCGGTCTGCATAACAGAGCTTTAACTTGCACTCTGACGCATTGTAAGGGGGTCAAATTATAGCTCAAAGAGGCAAAAAATACATTTTTTAGGAAAATTTGCACAGGGGTTTTTTGAAGGCGCGTAAAATCCAAACCGGAGCAGTAATCAAAACTCCTTCGACAACTTTTAATCAGAAGGGTTCAAACTCTCTCCTGTGCGAGTTTGAAGCCAAAACGACAAACGGGCTCAGAGGAGATAATGTTTGAAAAAAGGCGACGGGAGTTTACAAAACTTTTATTTTGAAGGGGTAATTTTTAACTTCCTGTTGATTTTTCTGCGGGATTTCAAATATTGAAATGTAGGTCTAAGTGAGACCTACATAGTGGTTTTTGTTTCATGTCTGTCCGACATTCCTACTGGAAGTTACAAGCAGTTTTGTCTGTTTTCTCTTCCTCGGAGCAGTTTTTTCTGTGTTTTATTCAAAAATTGCGCTACAGCGCAATTTTGAGTTTTATTATTTTTTATTTTCATTAGATCGCAATTTCTGCCAGTCCTGAGGTGTGTGCCAAGTTTGGTGAGTTTTGAAGCATTTTAAGGGGGTCAACTTACAGCTCAAAGAGGCAAAAATAGCATTTTTTGCGAAAATTTTGCTTTGGAGGCGTTTTTGCCAACTTCCTGTTGATTTTAGGTATAGAACATTTTTATTGGAAATGTTCATCCAAGTCAGACCTACATATAGGTTTTTGTTTCAAGTCTCTACGACATTCCTAATGGAAGTTACAAGCAGTCCGTTTTTTGTTTCTTCCTAGGGGGCGCTAGCGCGCAATTTTGATTTTTAGTGCTCGGTTTTTTTATTAGATGGCAATTTTCGCAGATCCTGATGTGTGTGTCAAATATGGTGAGTTTTGAAGCATGTTAAGTGGGTCAAATTTCAGCTGGAAACGGCGGCGGAATAATAAAGAATAATAATAAAACGCAGCAGATTCAATAGGGTCCTTGCATGGCAAAGGACATGGATGTCCTTTGCCATTGCAGGGCGGACCCTAATAAGAAACGTTACAGATTCAATAGGGTCCTTGCATGGCAAAGGACATGGATGTCCTTTGCCATTGCAGGGCGGACCCTAATAATAAGAAACGTTACAGATTCAATAGGGTCCTTGCCTTAGCAAAGGACATGGATGTCCTTTGCTGGCAGGGCGGACCCTAATAATAATTAAAGCTGCAAGCAGCGTTGGTCGGGTCCGCCGTTGGCCGCCGCCGCCGTGTCCCGGGTCCCGATCTTAGTCAAACCAACATAGAGGTTTTTATTTCATGTCTCTACGACATTTCTAACAGAAGTTACATGCAGTTTTGTCTGGGTTTTTTCCTAGGGGGCGCTAAGCGCAATTTAGATTTTTGGGGTTTGGTTTTTTATTAGATGGCAGTTTTTGCCAGTCCATATATGTGTGTAAAATTTGGTGAGTTTTGAAGCATGTTAAGGGGGTGAAATTACAGATCGACAATTCTGGATGTTGTTGATAAATGGCTTTTGCTTGGCATAGTAGGGTTTTAACTTGCACTTTGAAGCATTTTAAGTAGGTCAAATTACAGTTTAAAGAGGCAAAAAAGACATTTTTTAGGAAACTTTGCGCAGGGGTTTTTTGAAGGCGCGTAAAATCCAAACCGGAGAACTTATCAAAAATTTGTTCGACCAATTTTTTAAAAAGGGTTCAATCTCTCTCCTGTGCGAGTTTGAAGCTGAAACGACAAACGCACTGGGACGAGTTTCGATTTGAAAAAGGTGACGGGTTTTCACAAAACTTTTATTTTGAAGGGGCAATTTTTAACTTCCTGTTGATTTTTGCCGAAGGATGTCGATTATCGAAATGTAGGTCTAAGTCAGACCTACCTAGAAGTTTTTGTTTCATGTCTTTCCGACATTCCTACCGGAAGTTACAAGCAGTTTTGTCTGTGTTTTCTTCCTGGAAGCAGTTTTTTCTGTGTTTTATTAAAAAATTGCGCTACAGCGCAATTTTGAGTTTTTTTTTTTTTTTTTTTCATTAGATTGCAATTTCTGCCAGTCCTGATGTGTGTGCCAAGTTTGGTGAGTTTTGAAGCATGTTAAGGGGGTCAAATTGCAGCTCAAAGAGGCAAAAATAGCATTTTTTGCTAAAATTTTGCTTTGAATGAGTTTTTGCAACATTTCTGTTGATTTTGGGTATAGACATTTTTTATTGGAAATGTAGATCTCAGTCAGACCTACACAGAGGTTTTTGTTTCATGTCTCTACGACATTCCTAACGGAAGTTACAAGCAGTCTGTTTTTTGTTTCTTTTTAGGGGGCGCTAGAGCGCAATTTTCATTTTTGGGGTTTGGTTGCTTAATATGTTGTGGAGTCACGGTAGACCGACGTGTGTGTCAACTTTGGTGAGTTTTGAAGCATGTTAAGGTGGTGATGTTGGTGCGCGACGGTGCGGAATAAAGAAAGAAAGAAAGAAAGAAAGAATAATAATAATTAAAGCTGCAAGCAGCGTTGGTCGGGTCCGCCGTTGGCCGCCGCCGCCGCCGCCGTGTCCCGAGTCCCGATCTTAGTCAGACCTACATAGAAGTTTTTATTTCATCACTCTACGACATTCCTAACAGAATTTACAAGCAGTTTTGTAATTTTTTTTTCCTAGGGGGAGCTAGAGCACAATTTTCATTTTTGGGATTTGTTTTTTTATTGGATGGCAATTTTCACCAGTCCTGATGTGTGTGTAAAATTTGGTGAGTTTTGAAGCATGTTAAGGGGGTCAAATTATAGATTTGCGTTTCTGGATGTTGTTGATAAATGGCTTTCGCTTGGCATTGTATAGCTTTAACTTGCACTTTGAAGCATTTTAAGGGGGTCAAATTTCAGTTCAAAGAGGCAAAAAAGGCATTTTTTGCAAAAAATTTGTTTTAAAGGGGTTTTTGCCAACTTCCTGTTGATTTTAGGTATAGAAGTGTTTATTGGAAATGTAGGTCTAAGTCAGACCTACACAGAGGTTTTTGTTTCATGTCTCTACGACATTCCTAACGGAAGTTACAAGCAGTCTGTTTTTTGTCTCTTCCTAGGGGGCGCTAGCTTGCAATTTTAATTTTTGGGGTTTGATTGCTTAATAAGTTGGTCTGCCGCTCCATACCGATGTGTGTGTCAATTTTGGTGAGTTTTGAAGCAAGTTAAGGGGGTCAAATTAGGGTGCGAAGGTGCGAGCGCGCCTTGGGTTGCTGTCCCCGAGCCCCACGGCAGGAGAAGCCTTGCTGCCACTATTTAATGCATTGTGAAAGTAATGCAGTTGTTGTATTGAAGTGAAAATATCAAGCTCCCTGTTGATTTTTGCCAAAGTATGTTAGTTATTCAAATGTAGGTCTAAGTCAGACCTACATAGTGTTTTTTGTTTCATGTCTCTACGACATTCCTACCGGAAGGTACAAGCAGTTTTGTCTTTGTTTTCTTCCTAGGAGTAGTTTGTCTGTGTTGTATTCCTAGGGGGCGCTAGAGCACAATTTTGAGTTTTGGGGTTTAGTTTTTTCATCAGCTCGCAATTGTTGCCAGTCCTGATGTGTGTGCCAAGTTTGGTGAGTTTTGAAGCATTTTAAGGGGGTCAAATTACAGCTCAAAGAGGCAAAAATGAAATTTTTTAGGAAACTTTGCGCAGGGGATCTTTGAAGGCGCGTAAAATCAAAACCTTAAAACTTATCACAACTTTGATCTATACTTTTAATCAGAAGGGTTCAAACTCTCTCCTGTGCGAGTTTGAAGCCGAAACGACAAACGCACTGGGAGGAGTATCGATTTGAAAAAGGTGACGGGTTTTTACAAAAACTTTTATTTTGAAGGGGTAATTGTCAACTTCCTGTTGATTATTTCTGCTAGCTGTCAATTATTAAAATGTAGGTCTAAGTGAGACCTACATAGAAGTTTTCGTTTCATGTCCTTCCGGCATTCCTACCCGAAGTTACAAGCAGTTTTGTCTGTGGTTTCTTCCTGGAAGCAGTTTTTTCTGTGTTTTATTGAAAAATTGCGCTAAAGAACAATTTTGAGTTTTTTTTTTTTTTTTTTTCATTAGATTGCAATTTCTGCCAGTCCTGATGTGTGTGCCAAGTTTGGTGAGTTTTGAAGTATTTTAAGGGGGTCAAATTGCAGCTCAAAGAGGCAAAAATTTCATTTTTTGTGAAAATTTGGCTTTGAATGGGTTTTTGAAAATTTTTTGTTGATTTTGGCCCCAGAAGATACAATTATGGAATTTAGGTCTAAGTAAGACCTACACAGAGGTTTTTGTTTCATGTCTCTACGACATTCCTAACGGAAGTTACAAGCAGTCTGTTTTTTGTTTCCTTTTAGGGGGCGCTAGAGCGCAATTTTCATTTTTGGGGTTTGGTTGCTTAATATGTTGTGGTGTCACGGTAGACCGACGTGTGTGTCAAGTTTGGTGAGTTTTGAAGCATGTTAAGGGGGTGATGTTGGGGCGCGACGGTGCGGAATAAAGAAAGAAAGAATAATAATAATAATAATTAAAGCTGCAAGCAGCGTTGGTCGGGTCCGCCGTTGGCCGCCGCCGCCGTGTCCCGGGTCCCGATCTTAGTCAAACCAACATAGAGGTTTTTATTTCATGTCTCTACGACATTTCTAACAGAAGTTACATGCAGTTTTTTCTGGGTTTTTTCCTAGGGGGCGCTAAGCGCAATTTAGATTTTTGGGGTTTGGTTTTTTATTAGATGGCAGTTTTTGCCAGTCCTGATATGTGTGTAAAATTTGGTGAGTTTTGAAGCATGTTAAGGGGGTGAAATTACAGATCGGCGATTCTGGATGTTGTTGATAAATGGTTTTCGGTCTGCATAACAGAGCTTTAACTTGCACTTTGAAGCATTTTAAGTGGGTCAAATTACAGCTCAAAGAGGCAAAAACGTCATTTTTTAGGAAAATTTGCGCAGGGGTTTTTTGAAGGCGCGTAAAATCAAAACCTTAAAACTTATCAAAACTTTGATCTATACTTTTAATCAGAAGTGTCCAAACTCTCCCCTGTGCGAGTTTGAAGCCGAAACGACAAACGGGCTCAGAGGAGATAACTTTTGAAGAAAGGTGACGGGTTTTCACAAAACTTTTATTTTGAAGGGGCAATTTTTAACTTCCTGTTGATTTTTGCCGAAGGATGTCAATTATCGAAATGTAGGTCTAAGTCAGACCTACCTAGAAGTTTTTGTTTCATGTCTTTCCGGCATTCCTACCGGAAGTTACAAGCAGTTTTGTCTGTGTTTTCTACCTGGAAGCAGTTTTTTCTGTATTTTATTGAAAAATTGCGCTAGAGCGCAATTTTGAGTTTTTTTTTTTTTTTTTTCCATTAGATTGCAATTTCTGCCAGTCCTGATGTGTCTGCCAAGTTTGGTGAGTTTTAAAGCATGTTAAGGGGGTCAAATTACAGCTCAAAGGGGCAAAAATAGCATTTTTTAGCGAAAATTTTGCTTTGAATGGGTTTTTGCCAAATTTCTGTTGATTTTAGGTATAGGCATTTCTAATGGGGAATCTAGGTCTAAGTCAGACCTACATAGAGGTTTTTGTTCCATGTCTTTACGACATTCCTAACGGAAGTTACAAGCAATCTGTTTTTTTTTTTTCGTAGGGGGCGCTAGCGCGCATTTTTCATTTTTGGGGTTTGGTTGCTTAATATGTGTTTTTGCCAAGCCTTACCGATGTGTGTGCCAAATTTGGTGAGTTTTGGAGCATGGTCAGTGGGTCAAATTAGGGTTCGAAGCTGCGGAATAATAATAATAATAATAATAATAATAATAATAATTAAAGCTGCAAGCAGCGTTGGTCGGGTCCGCCGTTGGCCGCCGCCGCCGTGTCCCGAGTCCCGATCTTAGTCAGACCTCCATAGAAGTTTTTGTTTCATCACTCTACGACATTCCTAACAGAATTTACAAGCAGTTTTATCAGTTTATTTTCCTAGGGGGCGCTAGAGCACAATTTTCATTTTTGGGGTTTGGTTTTTTTATTGGATGGCAATTTTCACCAGTCCTGATGTGTGTGTAAAATTTGGTGAGTTTTGAAGCATGTTAAGGGAGTCAAATTACAGATTTGCGTTTCTGGATGTTGTTGATAAATGGCTTTCACTTGGCATTGTATAGCTTTAACTTGCACTTTGAAGCATTTGAAGGGGGTCAAATATCAGTTCAAAGAGGCAAAAAAAGGCATTTTTTGCAAAAATGTTGTTTTGAAGGGGTTTTTGTCAACTTCCTGTTGATTTTAGGTATAGAAGTGTTTAACGGAAATGTAGATTTAAGTCAGACCTACATAGAGGTTTTTGTTTCATGTCTCTACGACATTCCTAACGGAAGTTACAAGCAGTCTGTTTTTTGTCCCTTCCTAGGGGGCGATAGCGCGCAATTTTCATTTTTGGGGTTTGGTTGCTTAATAAGTTGGTCTGCCGCTCCATACCGACGTGTGTGTCAAATTTGGGGAGTTTTGAAGCATGTTAAGGGGGTCAAATTACAGATTGGCGTTTCTGGATGTTGTTGGTAAATGGCTTTCGCTTGGCATAGTATAGCTTGAACTTGCACTTTGAAGCATTTTAAGGGGGCCAAATATCAGTTCAAAGAGGCAAAAAAGGCATTTTTTGCAAATATTTTGTTTTGAAGGGGTTTTTGCCAACTTCCTGTTGATTTTAGGTATAGAAGTATTTTATGAAATGTAGGTCTAAGTCAGACCTACATAGAGGTTTTTGTTTCATGTCTCTACGACATTCCTAACGGAAGTTACAAGCAGTTTTTTCGGGGTTTTTTCCTAGGGGGCGCTGGAGCGCAATTTTGATTTTTGGGGTTTGCTTTTTTATTAGATGGCAATTTTCGGCAGTCTTGATGTGTGTGTAAAATTTGGTGAGTTTTGAATTATGTTAAGGGGGTGAAATTACAGATCAGGGATTCTGGATGTTGTTGATAAATGGCTTTAGGTCTGCATAACAGAGCTTTAACTTGCACTCTGACGCATTTTAAGGGGGTCAAATTATAGCTCAAAGAGGCAAAAAATACATTTTTTAGGAAAATTTGCACAGGGGTTTTTTGAAGGCGCGTAAAATCCAAACCGGAGCAGTAATCAAAACTCCTTCGACAACTTTTAATCAGAAGGGTTCAAACTCTCTCCTGTGCGAGTTTGAAGCCAAAACGACAAACGGGCTCAGAGGAGATAATGTTTGAAAAAAGGCGACGGGTGTTTACAAAACTTTTATTTTGAAGGGGTAATTTTTAACTTCCTGTTGATTTTTCTGCGGGATTTCAAATATTAAAATGTAGGTCTAAGTGAGACCTACATAGTGGTTTTTGTTTCATGTCTGTCCGACATTCCTACTGGAAGTTACAAGCAGTTTTGTCTGTTTTCTCTTCCTAGGAGCAGTTTTTTCTGTGTTTTATTCAAAAATTGCGCTAGAGCGCAATTTTGAGTTTTATTATTTTTTATTTTCATTAGATCGCAATTTCTGCCAGTCCTGAGGGGTGTGCCAAGTTTGGTGAGTTTTGAAGCATTTTAAGGGGGTCAAATTACAGCTCAAAGAGGCAAAAATAGCATTTTTTGCGAAAATTTTGCTTTGAAGGCGTTTTTGCCAACTTCCTGTTGATTTTAGGTATAGAACATTTTTATTGGAAATGTTCATCTAAGTCAGACCTACATATAGGATTTTGTTTCAAGTCTCTACGACATTCCTGATGGAAGTTACAAGCAGTCCGTTTTTTGTTTCTTCCTAGGGGGCGCTAGCGCGCAATTTTGATTTTTAGTGCTCGGTTTTTTTATTAGATGGCAATTTTCGCAGATCCTGATGTGTGTGTCAAATATGGTGAGTTTTGAAGCATGTTAAGTGGGTCAAATTTCAGCTGGAAACGGCGGCGGAATAATAAAGAATAATAATAATAATAATAAAACGCTACAGATTCAATAGGGTCCTTGCATGGCAAAGGACATGGATGTCCTTTGCCATTGCAGGGCGGACCCTAATAATAAAGAAAGAATAAAACACACCAGATACAATAGGGTCCTTGCCATGGCAAAGGACAGAGTCCTTTGCTGGCAGTGCGGACCCTAATTAAAGCTGCAAGCAGCGTTGGTCGGGTCCGCCGTTGGCCGCCGCCGCCGCCGCCGTGTCCCGAGTCCCGATCTTAGTCAGACCTCCATAGAAGTTTTTGTTTCATCACTCTACGACATTCCTAACAGAATTTACAAGCAGTTTTATCAGTTTATTTTCCTAGGGGGCGCTAGAGCACAATTTTCATTTTTGGGGTTTGGTTTTTTTATTGGATGGCAATTTTTACCAGTCCTGATGTGTGTGTAAAATTTGGTGAGTTTTGAAGCATGTTAAGGGGGTCAAATTACAGATTTGCGTTTCTGGATGTTGTTGATAAATGGCTTTCACTTGGCATTGTATAGCTTTAACTTGCACTTTGAAGCATTTGAAGGGGGTCAAATATCAGTTCAAAGAGGCAAAAAAAGGCATTTTTTGCAAAAATGTTGTTTTGAAGGGTTTTTTGTCAACTTCCTGTTGATTTTAGGTATAGAAGTGTTTAACGGAAATGTAGATTTAAGTCAGACCTACATAGAGGTTTTTGTTTCATGTCTCTACGACATTCCTAACGGAAGTTACAAGCAGTCTGTTTTTTGTCCCTTCCTAGGGGGCGATAGCGCGCAATTTTCATTTTTGGGGTTTGGTTGCTTAATAAGTTGGTCTGCCGCTCCATACCGACGTGTGTGTCAAATTTGGGGAGTTTTGAAGCATGTTAAGGGGGTCAAATTACAGATTGGCGTTTCTGGATGTTGTTGGTAAATGGTTTTCGCTTGGCATAGTATAGCTTTAACTTGCACTTTGAAGCATTTTAAGGGGGCCAAATATCAGTTCAAAGAGGCAAAAAAGGCATTTTTTGCAAATATTTTGTTTTGAAGGTGTTTTTGCCAACTTCCTGTTGATTTTAGGTATAGAAGTATTTTATGAAATGTAGGTCTAAGTCAGACCTACATAGAGGTTTTTGTTTCATGTCTCTACGACATTCCTAACGGAAGTTACAAGCAGTTTTTTCGGGTTTTTTTCCTAGGGGGCGCTGGAGCGCAATTTTGATTTTTGGGGTTTGCTTTTTTTATTAGATGGCAATTTTCGGCAGTCCTGATGTGTGTGTAAAATTTGGTGAGTTTTGAATTATGTTAAGGGGGTGAAATTACAGATCAAGGATTCTGGATGTTGTTGATAAATGGCTTTCGGTCTGCATAACAGAGCTTTAACTTGCACTCTGACGCATTTTAAGGGGGTCAAATTATAGCTCAAAGAGGCAAAAAATACATTTTTTAGGAAAATTTGCACAGGGGTTTTTTGAAGGCGCGTAAAATCCAAACCGGAGCAGTAATCAAAACTCCTTCGACAACTTTTAATCAGAAGGGTTCAAACTCTCTCCTGTGCGAGTTTGAAGCCAAAACGACAAACGGGCTCAGAGGAGATAATGTTTGAAAAAAGGCGACGGGTGTTTACAAAACTTTTATTTTGAAGGGGTAATTTTTAACTTCCTGTTGATTTTTCTGCGGGATTTCAAATATTAAAATGTAGGTCTAAGTGAGACCTACATAGTGGTTTTTGTTTCATGTCTGTCCGACATTCCTACTGGAAGTTACAATCAGTTTTGTCTGTTTCCCTTCCTAGGAGCAGTTTTTTCTGTGTTTTATTCAAAAATTGCGCTAGAGCGCAATTTTGAGTTTTATTATTTTTTATTTTCATTAGATCGCAATTTCTGCCAGTCCTGAGGTGTGTGCCAAGTTTGGTGAGTTTTGAAGCATTTTAAGGGGGTCAAATTACAGCTCAAAGAGGCAAAAATAGCATTTTTTGCGAAAATTTTGCTTTGAAGGCGTTTTTGCCAACTTCCTGTTGATTTTAGGTACAGAACATTTTTATTGGAAATGTTCATCTAAGTCAGACCTACATATAGGTTTTTGTTTCAAGTCTCTACGACATTCCTAATGGAAGTTACAAGCAGTCCGTTTTTTGTTTCTTCCTAGGGGGCGCTAGCGCGCAATTTTGATTTTTAGTGCTCGGTTTTTTTATTAGATGGCAATTTTCGCAGATCCTGATGTGTGTGTCAAATATGGTGAGTTTTGAAGCATGTTAAGTGGGTCAAATTTCAGCTGGAAACGGCGGCGGAATAATAAAGAATAATAATAATTAAAGCTGCAAGCAGCGTTGGTCGGGTCCGCCGTTGGCCGCCGCCGCTGTGTCCCGAGTCCCGATCTTAGTCAGACCAACATAGAAGTTTTTGTTTCATCAGTCTACGACATTCCTAACAGAATTTACAAGCAGTTTTATCAGTTTATTTTCCTAGGGGGCGCTAGAGCACAATTTTCATTTTTGGGGTTTGGTTTTTTTATTGGATGGCAATTTTCACCAGTCCTGATGTGTGTGTAAAATTTGGTGAGTTTTGAAGCATGTTAAGGGGGTCAAATTATAGATTTGCGTTTCTGGATGTTGTTGATAAATGGCTTTCGCTTGGCATTGTATAGCTTTAACTTGCACTTTGAAGCATTTTAAGGGGGTCAAATTTCAGTTCAAAGAGGCAAAAAAGGCATATTTTGCGAAAATTTTGTTTTGAAGGGGTTTTTGCCAACTTCCTGTTGATTTTAGGTACAGAAGTGTTTATTGGAAATGTAGGTCTAAGTCAGACCTACACAGAGGTTTTTGTTTCATGTCTCTACGACATTCCTAACGGAAGTTACAAGCAGTCTGTTTTTTGTCTCTTCCTAGGGGGCGCTAGCGCGCAATTTTAGTTATTGGGGTTTGGTTGCTTAATAAGTTGGTCTGCCGCTCCATACCGATGTGTGTGTCAATTTTGGTGAGTTTTGAAGCATGTTAAGGGGGTCAAATTAGGGTGCGAATGTGCGAGCGCGCCTTGGGTTGCTGTCCCCGAGCCCCACGGCAGGAGAAGCCTTGGTGACACTATTTAATGCATTGTGAAAGTAATGCAGTTGTTGTATTGAAGTGAAAATACCAAGCTTCCTGTTGATTTTTGCCAAAGTATGTTAATTATTCAAATGTAGGTCTAGGTCAGACCTACATAGTGGTTTTTGTTTCATGTCTCTACGACATTCCTACCGGAAGTTACAAGCAGGTTTGTCTTTGTTTTCTTCCTAGGAGTAGTTTGTCTGTGTTGTATTCCTAGGGGGCGCTAGAGCACAATTTTGAGTTTTGGGGTTTGGTTTTTTCACTAGGTCGCAATTGTTGCCAGTCCTGATGTGTGTGCCAAGTTTGGTGTGTTTGGAAGCATTTTAAGGGGGTCAAATTACAGCTCAAATAGGCAAAAATGACATTTTTTCGGAAAATTTGCGCAGGGGTTCTTTGAAGGCGCATAAAATCAAAACCATAAAACTTATCACAACTTTGTCCGACCACTTTTTTTAAAAGGGTCCAATCTCTCTCCTGTGCGAGTTTGAAGCCGAAACGACAAACGCACTGGGAGGAGTTTCGATTTGAAAAAGGTGACGGGTTTTTACAAAACTTTTATTTTGAAGGGGTAATTGCCAACTTCCTGTTGATTATTTCTGCTAGCTGTCAATTACTAAAATGTAGGTCTTAATGAGACCTACATAGAAGTTTTTGTTTCATGTCTTTCCGGCATTCCTACCCGAAGTTACAAGCAGTTTTGTCTGTGGTTTCTTCCTGGAAGCAGTTTTTTCTGTGTTTTATTGAAAAATTGCGCTAGAGCACAATTTTGAGATTTTTTTTTTTTTTTTTTCATTAGATCACAATTTCTGCCAGTCCTGATGTGTGTGCCAAGTTTGGTGAGTTTTGAAGCATTTTAAGGGGGTCAAATAGCAGCTCAAAGAGGCAAAAATAGCGTTTTTTGGCGAAAATTTTGCTTTGAAAGGGTTTTGCAAAATTTCTGTTGATTTTAGGTATAGGAGTTTCTGATGGGGAATTTAGGTCTAAGTCAGACCTACATAGAGGATTTTGTTTCATGTCTCTACGACATTCCTACCGGAAGTTACAAGCAGTCTGTTTTTTTTTTTTCGTAGGGGGCGCTAGCGCGCATTTTTCATTTTTGGGGTTTGGTTGCTTAATACGTGTTTTTGCCGAGCCTTACCGATGTGTGTGCCAAATTTGGTGAGTTTTGAAGCATGGTCAGTGGGTCAAATTAGGGTTCAAAGCTGCGGAAGAATAATAATAATTAAAGCTGCAAGCAGCGTTGGTCGGGTCCGCCGTTGGCCGCCGCCGCCGTGTCCCGAGTCCCGATCTTAGTCAGACCAACATAGAGGTCTTTGTTTCATGTCTCTACGACATTCCTAACAGAAGTTACAAGCAGTTTTGTCTGGAAAAAGGTGACGGCTTTTTACAAAATTTTTATTTTGAAGGGGTAATTGCCAACTTCCTGTTGATTTTAACTGAAAGATGCCACCTATTAAAATGTAGGTCTAAGTGAGACATACATAGAGGTTTTTGTTTCATGTCAGTCCGACATTCCTACCAGAAGTTACAAGCAGTTTTATCCGTTTCCTCTTCCTAGGAGCAGTTTTTCTGTGTTTTTTTCAAAAATTGCAATAGAGCGCAATTTTGAGTTTTAAGGTTTGGTTTTTTCACTAGATCGCAATTTCTGCCAGTCCTGATGTGTGTGCCAAGTTTGGTGAGTTTTGAAGCATTTTAAGGGGGTCAAATTGCAGCTCAAAGAGGCAAAAATAGCATTTTTTTGCGAAAATTTTGCTTTGAATGAGTATTTGCAAGATTTCTGTTGATTTTGGGTATAGACATTTTTTATTGGAAATGTAGGTCTTAGTCAGACCTACACAGAGGTTTTTGTTTCATGTCTCTACGACATTCCTGACGGAAGTTACAAGCGGTTTGTTTTTGTTTTTTGCTAGGGGGCGCTAGCGCGCAATTTTAATTTTAGGGGTTTGGTTGCTTAATATGTTGGGGAGGGACACCGTACCGACGTGTGTGTCAACTTTGGTGAGTTTTGAAGCATGTTAAGGGGGTCAAATTAGGGTATTGTCTGTGTTGTATTCCTAGGGGGCGCTAGAGCACAATTTTGAGTTTTGGGGTTTGGTTTTTTCACTAGATCGCAATTTTTGCCAGTCCTGATGTGTGTGCCAAGTTTGGTGAGTTTTGAAGCATTTTAAGGGGGTCAAATTACAGCTCAAAGAGGTAAAAATGATATTTTTTTGGAAAATTTGCGCAGGGGTTCTTTGAAGGCGCGTAAAATCAAAACCTTAGAACTTATCACAACTTTGTCCGACCACTTTTTTTAAAAGGGTTCAATCTCTCTCCTGTGCGAGTTTGAAGCCGAAACGACAAACGCACTGGGAGGAGTTTCGATTTGAAAAAGGTGACGGGTTTTTACAAAACTTTTATTTTGAAGGGGTAATTGCCAACTTCCTGTTGATTATTTCTGCTAGCTGTCAATTACTAAAATGTAGGTCTTAATGAGACCTACATAGAAGTTTTTGTTTCATGTCTTTCCGGCATTCCTACCCGAAGTTACAAGCAGTTTTGTCTGTGGTTTCTTCCTGGAAGCAGTTTTTTCTGTGTTTTATTGAAAAATTGCGCTAGAGCACAATTTTGAGATTTTTTTTTTTTTTTTTTCATTAGATCACAATTTCTGCCAGTCCTGATGTGTGTTCCAAGTTTGGTGAGTTTTGAAGCATTTTAAGGCGGTCAAATTGCAGCTCAAAGAGGCAAAAATAGCGTTTTTTGGCGAAAATTTTGCTTTGAAAGGGTTTTGCAAAATTTCTGTTGATTTTAGGTATAGGAGTTTCTGATGGGGAATTTAGGTCTAGGTCAGTTCTACATAGAGGATTTTGTTTCATGTCTCTACGACATTCCTACCGGAAGTTACAAGCATTTTTTTTTTTTTTTTTCGTAGGGGGCGCTAGCGCGCATTTTTCATTTTTGGGGTTTGGTTGCTTAATATGTGTTTTTGCCAAGCCTTACCGATGTGTGTGCCAAATTTGGTGAGTTTTGAAGCATGGTCAGTGGGTCAAATTAGAGTTCGAAGCTGCGGAAGAATAATAATAATAATAATAATAATAATAAGAAACGTTACAGATTCAATAGGGTCCTTGCCTTAGCAAAGGACATGGATGTCCTTTGCTGGCAGGGCGGACCCTAATAATAATAAGAAACGTTACAGATTCAATAGGGTCCTTGCATGGCAAAGGACATGGATGTCCTTTGCCATTGCAGGGCGGACCCTAATAAGAAACGTTACAGATTCAATAGGGTCCTTGCCTTAGCAAAGGACATGGATGTCCTTTGCTGGCAGGGCGGACCCTAATAATAATAAAACGCTACAGATTCAATAGGGTCCTTGCATGGCAAAGGACATGGATGTCCTTTGCCATTGCAGGGCGGACCCTAATAATAAACGCAGCAGATTCAATAGGGTCCTTGCATGGCAAAGGACATGGATGTCCTTTGCCATTGCAGGGCGGACCCTAATAATAAACGCAGCAGATTCAATAGGGTCCTTGCATGGCAAAGGACATGGATGTCCTTTGCCATTGCAGGGCGGACCCTAATAATAATAATAAAACGCAGCAGATTCAATAGGGTCCTTGCCATGGCAAAGGACATGGATGTCCTTTGCCATTGCAGGGCGGACCCTAATAAAGCTGCAAGCAGCGTTGGTCGGGTCCGCCGTTGGCCGCCGCCGCCGCCGCCGTGTCCCGAGTCCCGATCTTAGTCAGACCAACATAGAGGTCTTTGTTTCATGTCTCTACGACATTCCTAACAGAAGTTACAAGCAGTTTTGTCTGGAAAAAGGTGACGGATTTTTACAAAACTTTTATTTTGAAGGGGTAATTGCCAACTTCCTGTTGATTTTAACTGAAAGATGCCACCTATCAAAATGTAGGTCTAAGTGAGACCTACACAGAGGTTTTTGTTTCATGTCTGTCCGACGTTCCTACCAGAAGTTACAAGCAGTTTTATCCGTTTCCTCTTCCTAGGAGCAGTTTTTCTGTGTTTTTTTCAAAAATTGCAATAGAGCGCAATTTTGAGTTTTGAGGTTTGGTTTTTTCACTAGATCGCAATTTCTGCCAGTCCTGATGTGTGTGCCAAGTTTGGTGAGTTTTGAAGCATTTTAAGGGGGTCAAATTAAAGCTCAAAGAGGCAAAAATAGCGTTTTTTGCGAAAATGTTGCTTTGAATGAGTTTTTGCAAAATTTCTGTTGATTTTGGGTATAGACCTTTTTAATTGGAAATGTAGGTCTTAGTCAGACCTACACAGAGGTTTTTGTTTCATGTCTCTACGACATTCCTAACGGAAGTTACAAGCAGTCTGTTTTTTGTCTCTTCCTATGGGGCGCTAGCTTGCAATTTTAATTTTTGGGGTTTGGTTGCTTAATAAGTTGGTCTGCCGCTCCATACCGATGTGTGTGTCAATTTTGGTGAGTTTTGAAGCATGTTAAGGGGGTCAAATTAGGGTGCGAAGGTGCGAGCGCGCCTTGGGTTGCTGTCCCCGAGCCCCACGGCAGGAGAAGCCTTGGTGACACTATTTAATGCATTGTGAAAGTAATGCAGTTGTTGTATTGAAGTGAAAATATCAAGCTTCCTGTTGATTTTTGCCAAAGTATGTTAATTATTCAAATGTAGGTCTAAGTCAGACCTACATAGTGGTTTTTGTTTCATGTCTCTACGACATTCCTACCGGAAGTTACAAGCAGTTTTGTCTTTGTTTTCTTCCTAGGAGTAGTTTGTCTGTGTTGTATTCCTAGGGGGCGCTAGAGCACAATTTTGAGTTTTGGGGTTTGGTTTTTTCACTAGGTCGCAATTGTTGCCAGTCCTGATGTGTGTGCCAAGTTTGGTGAGTTTGGAAGCATTTTAAGGGGGTCAAATTACAGCTCAAAGAGGCAAAAATGACATTTTTTCGGAAAATTTGCGCAGGGGATCTTTGAACGCGCGTAAAATCTAAACCGGAAAACTTATCACAATTTTGTCCGACCACTTTTTTTAAAAGGGTTCAATCTCTCTCCTGTGCGAGTTTGAAGCCGAAACGACAAACGCACTGGGAGGAGTTTCGATTTGAAAAAGGTGACGGGTTTTCACGAAAACTTTTATTTTGAAGGGGTAATTGCCAACTTCCTGTTGATTTTTTCTGCTAGCTGTCAATTATTAAAATGTAGGTCTAAGTAAGACCTACATAGAAGTTTTTGTTTCATGTCTTTCCGACATTCCTACCGGAAGTTACAAGCAGTTTTGTCTGTGTTTTCTTCCTAGAAGCAGTTTTTTCTGTGTTTCATTCCAAAAATTTTGTAGAGCGCAATTTTGAGTTTTAGAAATTTTTTTTTTCATTAGATCACAATTTCTGCCAGTCCTGATGTGTGTGCCAAGTTTGGTGAGTTTTGAAGCATTTTAAGGGGGTCAAATTACAGCTCAAAGAGGCAAAAATAGCATTTTTGGCGAAAATTTTGCTTTGAAAGGGTTTTGCAAAATTTCTGTTGATTTTAGGTATAGGAGTTTCTGATGGGGAATTTAGGTCTCGGTCAGTTCTACATAGGGGATTTTGTTTCATGTCTCTACGACATTCCTACCGGAAGTTACAAGCAATCCATTTTTTGTCTTTTCCTAGGGGGCGCTAGAGCGCAATTTTGATTTTTCTGGTTCGGCTCCCTAATATGTTGGGAAGAAACTCCTCACCGACGCGTGTGTCAAATTTGGTGTGCTTTGAGGCATGGTCAGTGGGTCAAAATACAGCGCATAGGCGAGTATCGGTGCGGAATAAAGAAAGAATAATAATAATTAAAGCTGCAAGCAGCGTTGGTCGGGTCCGCCGTTGGCCGCCGCCGCCGCCGCCGTGTCCCGAGTCCCGATCTTAATCAGACCTCCATAGAAGTTTTTGTTTCATCACTCTATGACATTCCTAACAGAATTTACAAGCAGTTTTGTCAGTTATTTTTCCTAGGGGGAGCTAGAGCACAATTTTCATTTTTGGGGTTTGTTTTTTTATTGGATGGCAATTTTCACCAGTCCTGATGTGTGTGTAAAATTTGGTGAGTTTTGAAGCATGTTAAGGGGGTCAAATTACAGATTGGTGTTTCTGGATGTTGTTGATAAATGGCTTTCGCTTGGCATAGTATAGCTTTAACTGGCACTTTGAAACATTTTAAGGGGGTCAAATATCAGTTCAAAGAGGCAAAAAAGGCATTTTTTGCAAATATTTTGTTTTGAAGGGGTTTTTGTCAACTTCCTGTTGATTTTAGGTATAGAAGTGTTTAATGGAAATGTAGGTCTAAGTCAGACCTACATAGAGGTTTTTGTTTCATGTCCCTACGACATTCCTAACGGAAGTTACAAGCAGTTTTGTCTGGAAAAAGGTGACGGCTTTTTACAAAACTTTTATTTTGAAGGGGTAATTGCCAACTTCCTGTTGATTTTAACTGAAAGATGCCAATTATCAAAGTGTAGGTCCAAGTGAGACCTACATTGAGGTTTTCGTTTCATGTCTGTCCGACATTCCTACCAGAAGTTACAAGCAGTTTGATCTGTTTCCTCTTCCTAGGAGCAGTTTTTTCTGTGTTTTATTCAAAAATTGCAATAGAGCGCAATTTTGAGTTTAAAGGTTTGTTTTTTTCACTAGATCGCAATGTTTGCCAGTCCTGATGTGTGTGGCAAGTTTGGTGAGTTTTGAAGCATTTTAAGGGGGTCAAATTTCAGTTCAAAGAGGCAGAAATTGACTTTTTTGCGAAAATTTTGTTTTGAAGGGGTTTTTGCCAACTTCCTGTTGATTTTTGCTATAGAAGTGCTTCATTGGAAATGTAGGTCTAAGTCTGATCTACATAGAGGTTTTTGTTCCATGTCTCTACGACATTCCCAACGGAAGTTACAAGCAGTCTGTTTTTTGTCTCTTCCTAGGGGGCGCTAGCGCGCAATTTTAATTTTTGGGGTTTGGTTACCTAATAAGTTGGTCTGCCGCTCCATACCGATGTGTGTGTCAAATTTGGTGAATTTTGAAGCATGTTAAGGGGGTCAAATTAGGGTATTGTTTGTGTTGTATTCCTAGGGGGCGCTAGAGTACAATTTTGAGTTTTTGGGTTTGGTTTTTTCATTAACTCGCAATTGTTGCCAGTCCTGATGTGTGTGCCAAGTTTGGTGAGTTTTGAAGCATTTTAAGTGGGTCAAATTACAGCTCAAAGAGGCAAAAATGAAAATTTTTATGCAAATTTGCGCAGGGGTTCTTTGAAGGCGCGTAAAATCAAAACCTGAGAACTTATCAAAACTTTGATCTATACTTTTAATCAGAAGGGTTCAAACTCTCTCCTGTGCGAGTTTGAAGCCGAAACGACCAACGCACTGGGAGAAGTGTCGATTTGAAAAAGGTGACGGGTTTTTACAAAACTTTTATTTTGAAGGGGTAATTGCCAACTTCCTGTTTATTTTCTCTGCTAGCTGTCAATTATTAAAATGTAGGTCTAAGTGAGACCTACATAGAAGTTTTTGTTTCATGTCTTTCCGACATTCCTACCGGAAGTTACAAGCAGTTTTGTCCGTGGTTTCTTCCCGGAAGCAGTTTTTTCTGTGTTTTATTGAAAAATTGCGCTAGAGCACAATTTTGAGTTTTATTTTATTTTTTTTTCATTAGATTGCAATTTCTGCAAGTCCTGATGTGTCTGCCAAGTTTGGTGAGTTTTGAAGCATTTTAAGGGGGTCAAATTACAGCTCAAAGAGGCAAAAATAGCATTTTTTTGCGAAAATTTTGCTTTGAATGGGTTTTTGCAATATTTCTGTTGATTTTTGCCCCAGAACATACTATTATGAAATGTAGGTCTAAGTCAGATTTACATAGAGGTTTTTGTTTCATGTCTCTACGACATTCCTAACGGAAGTTACAAGCAGTCTGTTTTTTTTTTTTCATAGGGGGCGCTAGCGCGCAATTTTGTATTTTGGGGTTTGGTTGCTTAATATGTGTTTTTGCCAAGCCTTACCGATGTGTGTTTAAAATTTGGTGAGTTTTGGAGCATGGTCAGTGGGTCAAATTAGGGTTCGAAGCTGCGGAATAATAATAATAATAATAATAAAACGCAGCAGATTCAATAGGGTCCTTGCATGGCAAAGGACATGGATGTCCTTTGCCATTGCAGGGCGGACCCTAATAATTAAAGCTGCAAGCAGCGTTGGTCGGGTCCGCCGTTGGCCGCCGCCGCCGTGTCCCGGGTCATAGAGGTTTTTATTTCATGTCTCTACGACATTTCTAACAGAAGTTACATGCAGTTTTGTCTGGGTTTTTTCCTAGGGGGCGCTAAGCGCAATTTAGATTTTTGGGGTTTGGTTTTTTATTAGATGGCAGTTTTTGCCAGTCCTGATATGTGTGTAAAATTTGGTGAGTTTTGAAGCATGTTAAGGGGGTGAAATTACAGATCGGCGATTCTGGATGTTGTTGATAAATGGCTTTCGGTCTGCATAACAGAGCTTTAACTAGCACTTTGAAGCATTTTAAGTGGGTCAAATTACAGCTCAAAGAGGCAAAAACGTCATTTTTTAGGAAAAGTTGCGCAGGGGTTTTTTGAAGGCGCGTAAAATCCAAACCGGAGCAGTAATCAAAACTTTGATCTATACTTTTAATCAGAAGTGTCCAAACTCTCTCCTGTGCGAGTTTGAAGCCGAAACGACAAACGGGCTCAGAGGAGATAACTTTTGAAGAAAGGTGACGGGTTTTCACAAAACTTTTATTTTGAAGGGGCAATTTTTAACTTCCTGTTGATTTTTGCCGAAGGATGTCAATTATCGAAATGTAGGTCTAAGTCAGACCTACCTAGAAGTTTTTGTTTCATGTCTTTCCGGCATTCCTACCGGAAGTTACAAGCAGTTTTGTCTGTGTTTTCTTCCTGGAAGCAGTTTTTTCTGTGTTTTATTGAAAAATTGCGCTAGAGCGCAATTTTGAGTTTTATTATTTTTTTTTTTCATTAGATCGCAATTTCTGCCAGTCCTGATGTGTGTGCCAAGTTTGGTGAGTTTTGAAGCATTTTAAGGGGGTCAAATTGCAGCTCAAAGAGGCAAAAATAGCATTTTTTGCGAAAATTTTGCTTTGAATGAGTTTTTGGAAAATTTCTGTTGATTTTGGGTATAGGCATTTCTGATGGGGAATCTAGGTCTAAGTCAGACCTACATAGAGGTTTTCGTTCCATGTCTTTACGACATTCCTAATGGAAGTTGCAAGCAGTCTGTTTTTTTTTTTTCGTAGGGGGCGCTAGCGCGCATTTTTCATTTTTGGGGTTTGGTTTTTTTATTAGATGGCAATTTTCGCCAGTTCCGATGAGTGTGTGAAATTTGGTGAGTTTTGAGGCATGGTCAGTGGGTCAAATTAAGGTTCAAAGAGGCGGCGGAATAATAATAATAATAAAGAAAGAATAAAACGTTACAGATTCAATAGGGTCCTTGCCTTAGCAAAGGACATGGATGTCCTTTGCTGGCAGGGCGGACCCTAATAAAACGCAGCAGATTCAATAGGGTCCTTGCCATGGCAAAGGACAGAGTCCTTTGCCATTGGCAGGGCGGACCCTAATAAAACGCAGCAGATTCAATAGGGTCCTTGCATGGCAAAGGACATGGATGTCCTTTGCCATTGCAGGGCGGACCCTAATAAAACGCTACAGATTCAATAGGGTCCTTGCATGGCAAAGGACATGGATGTCCTTTGCCATTGCAGGGCGGACCCTAAAAATAGGTTTTAATGGCCTCATACTGGTCACACTCAAAATGACAGTTTTTGAAACATAACTCCAAAAACACACATGCAAAATGTCTAATAATGCCTGAAATAATGCATCTTTGGGAGTTCTACTCGAAACATATGCTTTTTTAAATCTTGCAAATGAAAAAAGTAGTTTTTTTTACTCAATTTGAATATAATGTTCTTAGAATCATGAGATAATTTGAAAAAAGCATTACAATTGTATTCAAACATAACTTCTAAACAACACATGAAAATGGCTAATAATGCCTAGAGATATATGTATTTTTGTTAGTTGTACTAGAAAAATGATCTTTTGTAAGGTTTGCAAAGACACAAGTTAGATTTGTTTTTCAATATAACAGTGTAACTGTCATAATAAATATGAAAGGTTTATAATCATAACTCCAAAACCAGACGTGAAATTTGTCTAAAAAAGCCTGTAATATTGAATTTATGTGAGTTTTAGCAGAATCAGGTATTTTGGAAAGAATCACAAATACAAAAATTAGGTTTTACTGTCCTCATATTGGTCACACTCAAAATGTCAGTTTTGAAACCTAACTCCAAAAATACACATGCAAAATGGCTAATAATGCCTACCGATATGTATTTTGGTTAGTTGTACTCGAAAAATTATCTTTTGTAAAGTTTGCAAAGACACAAGTTTTTTTTTTTTTATTCAATATAACATTATAACTGTCATACTAAATATGAAAGGTTTATAATCATAACTCCAAAACTAAACACGATTTGTTTCTAAAAAAAAAAAAAAGCCTATAATATTGAATGTATGTGAGTTTTACCAGATTCAGGTATTTTGGAAAGGTTCACAAATACAAAAATTAGGTTTTACTGGCCTCATATTGGTGATACTCAAAATGACCGTTTTTGAAACATAACTCCAAAAGTAGAAATCTAAAATGTCTAATAATGCCTAAAGAAATGCATCTTTTAGAGTTTTCCTGAAAAAAAAACATTAGGTAGGGTTGGCAAAAACAAAAAATATTTTTTTACTCAATTTGACAGTAATGTACTTAGAATCCTGAGATAATGCGAAAAAAGCAATAAAAAATGTATTCCAACATAATTCCTAATCCAAATATGCAAAATGTCTAGAAATGCCTGTGATATTGAATACATGTGAGTTTTACTATAGTACAGTTGTTTTTCTATGGTTTGCAAATACAAAATTTAGGTTTTACTCAATATGACTCTATACTGTAACACTCAATATGACAGTTATTTAAACATAACTCCTACACCACACATGAAAAATGGCTAATAATGCCTGAAATAATGCATCTTTGGGAGTTTTACTCGGAACATATGATTTTTTAAATCTTGCAAATGCAAAAAGTAGTTTTTACTCAATATGACTATAATGTTCTTAGAATCCTGAGATAATGCGAAACAGGAATACAAAAGTTTTCAAACATAACTTTTAAACAACACATGCAAAACGGCTAATAATTCCTAGAGATATGTATCTTTGTTAGTTGTAGTAGAAAAATGATCTTTTGTAAGGTTCACTGGGAAAACAAAATCCTATTTGTATGGTTAGTTTACTCTAAATTTCTACTATAATTTTTCAATTTTTTCAAATAGGTTATAAATCTGTAGAATTGAAGACATTATCTGTAAATTAAAAAAACGCCTGTTATTTTAAGTAATATGCCAGTAATGACAAACTATGTATATTCCTATTTTTTTTTTACAGAAAAATACCAAATTATTTATAAATATTATTTTCTGTTTTCTTAAATTACTTTCAATTTCATGTAAAATTACAGTAATTAACTTTAATTAAATATTTAGCTTGTTATAAAAAAGTATTTGTTCATACTAACAATCTAACAGTTTTATATGTAATTTTAAGGTAAATCAAATTTTTCCAATATTTATGTGTATTTTCACATTCAAGTCGAAAAATATATGTAGCCTCTTATAAAAGCCTCAAACTTTAATATGACGTACATGAAATACTCCAAGAGATTCTTAATCAACAGTCAACAGCCGTACAGATCATACTGACGGTGGCCGTACAAACAACTTTAACAATGTTACACATTTTTAGTTTTATTTATTTATTTATTTATTTTTTATTTTTCCCTTGGCCTCAGTCTGCACCCCCTCTCCAAGGCCCAGGCTAAGACCGATTTTTTTATTTCATTTTAATCTTCTATTCTCTTTTTTTGTAAGGGGCGCTGGAAGCCGGCAGACCCGTAAGCGATCCTGTTCTGTCTCCCTGTAATGTTTGTCTGATCTTGAATCGGATTGTGCTGAAAATTGTAATTTTCCTGAAGGAACTCTCCTGACGGAATGAATAAAGTACTATCTAATCTAATCTAATCTAAATATGCGCCACACTGTGGAGCCACATCAATCAAGACTGACAAACACATTTCAGGAGAACATCGTCACCGTAACACAACATTAACACAACAGAAACAATTCCTAGAATTCCATATGTTACAATATACACCCCCACCACCTAACCCCGCCCAGCTCAACCAACGCACGGAGGGGGGCGGTGATGTTTTGGGGCACGGGGTTGGGTGGTAGCGGGATTGTAGCCCGGAAGAGTCAGCGCTGCTTGGGCTTCTGGGTATTTGTTATGTTGTGTTTATGTTTTATTACAGTGATGATGTTTTCCTGAAATGTGTTTATCATTCTTGTTCAATGTGGGTTCACAGTGTGGTGCATATTTGTAACAGTGTTAAAGTTGTTTGTACAGCCACCGTCAGTGTGACCTGTGTGGCTGTTGACCAAGTATATCTTGCAGTCACTTTTCAAATGAACGACGAAACCGTGCTCATCACATGCCTCAATTGGCACGCTGATGATTTGATGAATGAGCGTTCAATAAAACCCACCACGGTATTACGTGTCATATTCGCCCGGCCAAACTTTGAGTCAACCCTACAGGAGGGTCAGTGAAATTTTCGTGGTGAAATGATAGGAATGGTAAGTATGTCGCTAGGGTGGGATAGCCATTCATGCAAGGTTAACCCACTTTGTATCAATTTCCTGCATCCAGTGGCCCCCTGCTAAAGTCAATGAGACACCCCTGATCCTAACAATTCAGAAAAAATATGTTAAACAATGGTATTTTTCTGTGGAATAGCCAGCATTGTCACTTCACTAAAGGTAGTTGATCGTAATAATTTGGAAAAACTCTTTAAAATAAAGGTATTTTTCTGCAGAACTGTTTGCATCGTCACTTTATTAAAGGTGGTTGATCTTAATAATTTAGTAAAAATCTGTAAAATTATGATATTTCACCCCAAAACGTTTCATGAAAATTTCTGTAAATATAATATTTTTGATCATTATTTGGTTTACAATGTTTTACTTTAGTTTTATGGTTTTTGTTTGGCAGCTGTCGCTGCCAGTAAATGACCGTTTTTTTTACAAAACTTATTTTTACAGTGTTTGCAAAGATAAAAGTTAGTTTTTTTTATTCAATATAACAGTAAAACTGTCATACTAAATATGAAAGGTTAATAAACATAACTCCAAAACCAAACATGAAATCTGTCTAAAAAAGCCTGTAATATTGACTTTATGTGAGTTTACCTGAATTAGGTATTTTGGAAAGGTTCACAAATACAAAAATTTGGTTTTACTGGCCTCACATTGGTCACACTCAATAAGACAGTTTTTGAGCCCTATCTCCAAAAATACACATGCAAAATTACAAAAAAAAATGCCTGAAGAAATGTATCTATGTGAGTTTTACTGGATAGAAAAAACATTTTGTAAGGGTTGCAAAAACAAAAAGAAATGTTTTGTAATGTTAATGTAATTTTAAGGTAAATAATTTTTTTTTAATATTTATGTGTGTTTTCACATTCAAGGTGAAAAATATATGTAGCCTCTTATAAAAGTTTTATGCTCAAACTAACATTTACATTTTTTTCCCTGTAATATGACATACATGATTGACTGCAAGACATACTTAATCAACAGTCAACAGCCTTACAGATCACACTGACGGTGGCCGTACAAACAACTTTAACAATGTTACAAATATGCGCCACATTGTGGAGCCACATCAAACAAGAATGACAAACACATTTCAGGAGAACATCTTCACCGTAACACAACATTAACACAAAAGAAACAATACCCAGAATTCCATGTGTTACAATACACACCCCCACCACCTAACCCCGCCCACCTCAACCAACGCACGGAGGGGGGCGGTGATGTTTTGGGGCGCGGGGTTGGGTGGTAGCAGGGGTGTAGCCCGGAAGAGTCAGCGCTGCATGGGCTTGTGGGTATTTGTTATGCTATGTCGTGTTTATGTTTTGTTACAGTGAGGATGTTTTCCTGAAATGTGTTTAGCATTCTTGTTCGATGTGGATTCACAGTGTGGTGCATATTTTGTAACAGTGTTAAAGTTGTTTGTACAGCCACCAGCAGTGTGACCTGTGTGGCTGTTGACCAAGTATGTCTTGCAGTCACTGTCACATGCATGACAATACCGTGCACATCACACTCATCAGTAGGCATGCTGATGATTTGGTGAATGAGCGTATAAAAAGTCACCCGGCCAGACTTTGGATCAATCCTACATGAGGGTCAGTAAAATTCTCACAGTGAAATGGTAGGATCAGTAAGTATGTTGCTAGGTTGGGGTAGCCATTCATGCAAGGTGAATCCACTTTGCATCAAGTTCCTGCATCCATTGGCCCCCCACTAAAGTCAAAGAGACACCCCTGATCCTAACTATTCAGAAAAAATCTGTAAAACAATGGTATTTTTCTGAGGAACCGCCAGCATTGTCACTTCACTAAAGGTGATCGTAATAATTTGGAAAAACTCTTTAGAATAAAGGTATTTTTCTGCAGAACTGTTTGCATCGTCACTTTATTAAAGGTGGTTGATCTTAATAATTTAGTAAAAATCTGTCAAATTATGATATTTCACCCCAAAACGTTTCATGAAAATTTCTGTAAATATAATATTTTTGATCATTATTTGGTTTACAATGTTTTACTTTAGTTTGATGTTTTTTGTTTGGCAGCCGTAGCTGCCAGTAAATGACCGTTTTTTTTACAAAATTTATTTTTACAGTGTTTGCAAAGATAAAAGTTAGTTTTTTTTATTCAATATAACAGTAAAACTGTCATACTAAATATGAAAGGTTAATAAACATAACTCCAAAACCAAACATGAAATCTGTCTAAAAAAGCCCGTAATGTTGACTTTATTTGAGTTTTACCTGAATTAGGTATTTTGGAAAGGTTCACAAATACAAAAATTTGGTTTTACATGCCTCACATTGGTCACACTCAATAAGACAGTTTGTGAACCCTATCTCCAAAAATACACATGCAAAATTACAAAAAAATGCCTGAAGAAATGTATCTTTGTGAGTTTTACTGGATAAAAAAAATATTTTTTGTAAGGGTTGCAAAAACAAAAAGAAATGTTTTACCCAATTTGACAGTAATGTACTTAAAATCCTGAGATAATGCAAAAAGAGCAATAAAAATGTATTCCAACATAATTCCTAATCCAAACGTGCAAAATGTCTAAAAATGCCTGTGATATTGAATCCATGTGAGTTTTACTAGATACCGTTGATTTTCTTTGGTTTGCAAATCCAAAAATTAGGTTTTACTCAATATGACTGTATACTGTAACACTCAATATGACAGTTATTTAAACATAACTCCTACACCACACATGGCTAATAATGCCTGAAATAATGCATCTTTGGGAATTTTACTCGAAACGATTGCTTTTTTAAATCTTTGCAATGCAAAAAAATTTTGTTTTACTCAATATGACAATAATGTTCTTGGAATCCTGAGATAATGCGAAAAAGCAATAAAAATGTATTCAAACATAACTTCTAAACAACACATGCAAAATGGCTAATAATAGCTAGAGATGTGTTTTTTTTGTTAGTTGTACTAGAAAAATGATCTTTTGTAAGGTTTGCAAAGACACAAGTTAGTTTTGTAATTCAATATAACAGTGTAACTGTCATACTAAATATGAAAGGTTTATAATCATAACTCCAAAACCAAATAAGAAAATTGTCTTAAAAAGCCTTTAATATTGAATTTATGTAAGTTTTACCAAAATCAGGTATTTTGGAAAGAATCACAAATACAAATATTAGATTTTACTGGCCTCATATTAGTCACACTCAAAATCAATCAATCAATCAATCAATGTTTACTTATATAGCCCTAAATCACTAGTGTCTCAAAGGGCTGCACAAACCACCACGACATCCTCGGTAGGCCCACATAAGGGCAAGGAAAACTCCCACCCAGTGGGACATCGGTGACAATAATGACCCAGTGGGACGTCGGTGACAATGATGACTATGAGAACCTTGGAGAGGAGGAAAGCAATGGATGTCGAGCGGGTCTAACATGATACTGTGAAAGATCAATCCACAATGGATCCAACACAATCGCGAGAGTCCAGTCCAAAGCGGATCCAACACAGCAGCGAGAGTCCCGTTCACAGCAGAGCCAGCAGGAAACCATCCCAAGCGGAGGCGGATCAGCAGCGCAGAGATGTCCCCAGCCGATACACAGGCAAGCAGTACATGGCCACCGGATCGGACCGGACCCCTCCACAAGGGAGAGTGGGACATAGAAGAAAAAGAAAAGAAACGGCAGATCAACTGGTCTAAAAAGGGAGTCTATTTAAAGGCTAGAGTATACAAATGAGTTTTAAGGTGAGACTTAAATGCTTCTACTGAGGTGGCATCTCGAACTGTTACCGGGAGGGCATTCCAAAGTACTGGAGCCCGAACGGAAAACGCTCTATAGTCCGCAGACTTTTTTTGGGCTTTGGGAATCACTAATAAGCCGGAGTCCTTTGAATGCAGATTTCTTGCCGGGACATATGGTACAATACAATCGGCAAGATAGGATGGAGCTAGACCGTGTAGTATTTTATACGTAAGTAGTAAAACCTTAAAGTCACATCTTAAGTGCACAGGAAGCCAGTGCAGATGAGCCAGTACAGGCGTAATGTGATCAAACTTTCTTGTTCTTGTCAAAAGTCTAGCAGCCGCATTTTGTACCAACTGTAATCTTTTAATGCTAGACATGGGGAGACCCGAAAATAATACGTTACAGTAGTCGAGGCGAGACGTAACAAACGCATGGATAATGATCTCAGCGTCTTTAGTGGACAGAATGGAGCGAATTTTAGCGATATTACGGAGATGAAAGAAGGCCGTTTTAGTAACGCTTTTAATGTGTGCCTCAAAGGAGAGAGTTGGGTCGAAGATAACACCCAGATTCTTTACCGTGTCGCCTTGTTTAATTGTTTGGTTGTCAAATGTTAGAGTTGTATTATTAAATAGAGTTCGGTGTCTAGCAGGACCGATAATGTTAGAGTTGTATTATTAAATAGAGTTCGGTGTCTAGCAGGACCGATAATCAGCAGTTTTTGAAACATATCTCCAAAAATATACATGCAAAATGTCTAATAATGCCCGAAGAAATGCATCTTCGAGAGTTCTCCTGAAAAAAAAAACATTTGGTAAGGTTTGCAAAAACAAAATTTGATTTGTTACTCAATTTGACAGTAATGTACTTAGAATCCTGAGATAATGCGAAAAAAGCAATAAAAATGTATTCCAACATAATTCTAAATCCAAACGGGCAAAATGTCTAAAAATGCCTGTCATATTGAATACTTGTGAGTTTTACTAGATACAGATGTTTTTCTATGGTTTGCAAATACAAAAATGTGGTTTTACTCAATATGACTGTATACTGTAACACTCAATATGACAGTTATTTAAACATAACTCCTACACCACACATGAAAAATGGCTAATAACGCCTGAAATAATGCATCTTTGGGAGTTTTACTCGAAACATATGCTTTTTTAAATCTTGCAAATGCAAAAAGTAGTTTTTTACTCAATATGACTATAATAGTCTTAGAATCCTGAGATAATGCGAAAAAAGCAATAAAAATGTATTCAAACATAACTTCTACACAACACATGCAAAATGGCTAATAATGCCTAGAGATATGTTTTTTTGTTAGTTGTACTAGAAAAATTATCTTTTGTAAGGTTTGCAAAGACAAAAGTTAGTTTTTTTTATTCAATATAACAGTGTAACTGTCATACTAAATATGAAAGGTTTATAATCATAACTCCAAAACCAAATATGAAATTTGTCTTAAAAAGCCTTTAATATTGAATTTATGTAAGTTTTAGCAGAATCAGGTATTTTGGAAAGAATCACAAATACAAATATTAGATTTTACTGGACTCATATTGGTCACACTCAAAATGACAGTTTTTGAAACATAACTCCAAAAATACACATGCAAAATGTCTAACAATGCCTGAAGAAATGCATCTTCGAGAGTTTTCCTGAAAAAAAAAACATTTGGTAAGGTTTGCAAAAACAAAATTTGATTTGTTACTCAGTTTGACAGTAATGTACTTAGAATCCTGAGATAATGCGAAAAAAGCAATACAAATGTATTCCAATATAATTCCTAATCCCAACGTGCAAAATGTCTAAAAATGCCTGTGATATTGAATACATGTGAGTTTTACTAGATACAGTTGTTTTTCTATGGTTTGCAAATACACAATTGAGGTTTTACTCAATATGACTGTATACTGTAACACACAATTTTACAGTTATTTAAACATAACTCCTACACCACACATGAAACATGGCTAATAATGCCCGAATAAATTTATCTTTGGGAGTTCTATACGAAACATGCTTTTTTAAATTTTGCAAATGCAAAAAGTATTTTTTTACTCAATATGACTATAATAGTCTTACAATCCTGACAATGCGAAAAAAAAGCAATAAAAATGTATTCAAACATAACTTCTAAACAACACATGCAAAATGTCAAATAATGACTAGAGATATGTTTTTTTGTTAGTTGTACTAGAAAAATGATGTTTTGTAAGGTTTGCAAAGACACAAGTTTTTTTTTTATTCAATATAACATTATAACTGTCATACTAAATATGAAAGGTTTATAATCATAACTCCAAAAGTAAACACAATTTGTTTCTAGAAAAAAAGCCTGTAATATTGAATGTATGTGAGTTTTACCAGATTCAGGTATTTTGGAAAGGTTCACAAATACAAAAATTAGGTTTTACTGGCCTCATATTGGTTTTACTCAAAATGACCATTTTTGAAACATAACTCCAAAAGTAGAAATCTAAAATGTCTAATAATGCCTAAAGAAATGCATCTTTTAGAGTTTTCCTGAAAAAAAAAAACATTTGGTAGGGTTTGCAAAAACAAAAAATATTTTTTTACTCAATTGACAGTAATGTACTTAGAATCCTGAGATAATGCGAAAAAAGCAATAAAAATGTATTCCAACATAATTCCTAATCCAAACGTGCAAAATGTCTAAAAATGCCTGTGATATTGAATACATGTGAGTTTTACTATAGTACAGTTGTTTTTCTATGGTTTGCAATTACAAAATTTAGGTTTTACTCAATATGACTCTATACTGTAACACTCAATATGACAGTTATTTAAACATAACTCCTACACCACACATGAAAAATGGCTAATAATGCCTGAAATAATGCATCTTTGGGAGTTTTACTCAGAACATATGCTTTTTTAAATCTTGCAAATGCAAAAAGTATTTTTTACTCGATATGACTTTAATGTTCTTAGAATCCTGAGATAATGCGAAAAAGCAATACAAAAGTTTTCAAACATAACTTTTAAACAACACATGCAAAACAGCTAATAATTCCTAGAGATGTGTATCTTAGTTAGTTGTAGTAGAAAAATTATCTTTTGTAGGGTTCACTGGGAAAACAAAATCCTATTTGTATGGTTAGTTTACTCTAAATTTCTACTATAATTTTTCAATTTTTTTAAATAGGTTATAAATCTGTAGAATTGAAGACATTATCTGTAAATAAAAAAAACGCCTGTTATTTTAAGTAATATGCCAGTAGACAAACTATGTATATTCCTTTTTTTTTTACAGAAAAATACCAAATTATTTATACATATTATTTTCAGTTTTCTCAAATTACTTTCAATTTCATGTAAAATTACAGTAATTAACTTTAACTAAATATGTAGCTTTTTATATAAAAGTATTTGTTCTTACTAACAATCTAACAGTTTTATATGTAATTTTAAGGTAAATCAAAATTTTTCAATATGTATGTGTATTTTCACATTCAAGTCGAAAAATATATGTAGCCTCTTATAAAAGGTGTATGCTCAAACTGTAATATGACGTCCATGAAATACTGCAAGAGATTCTTAATCAACAGTCAACAGCCATACAGATCACACTGACAGTGGCCGTACAAACAACTTTAACAATGTGTCAAATATACGCCACACTGTGGAGCCACATCAAACAAGACTGACAAACACATTTCAGGAGAACATCGTCACCGTAACGCAACATTAACACAACAGAAACAATTCCTAGAATTCCATGTGTTACAATTTACACCCCCACCACCTAACCCCGCCCAGCTCAACCAACGCACGGAGGGGGGGCGGTGATGTTTTGGGGCACGGAGTTGTGTTTATGTTTTATTACAGCGAGGATGTTTTCCTGAAATGTGTTTATCATTCTTGTTCGATGTGGGTTCACAGTGTGGTGCATATTTGTAACAGTGTTAAAGTTGTTTGTACAGCCACCGTCAGTGTGACCTGTGTGGCTGTTGACCAAGTATATCTTGCTTCAAATGAATGAAGAAACCGTGCTCATCACATGCCTCAATTGGCACGCTGATGATTTGATGAATGAGCGTTCAATAAAACCTCCCACTGTATTACGTGTCATATTCGCCCGGCCAAACTTTGAGTCAACCCTACAGGAGGGTCAGTGAAATTCTCGTGGTGAAATGATAGGAATGGTAAGTATGTAGCTAGGGTGGGATAGCCATTCATGCAAGGTTAAACCACTTTGTATCAATCTCCTGCATCCAGTGGCCCCCCGCTAAAGTCAATGAGACACCCCTGATCCTAAAAATTCAGAAAAAATCTTTTAAACAATGGTATTTTTCTGTGGAACCGCCAGCATTGTCACTTCACTAAAGGTGGTTGATCGTAATAATTTGGAAAAACTCTGAAGAATAAAGGTTTTTTTTTCTGCGGAACTGTTTGCATCGTCACTTTATTAAAGGTGGTTGATCTTAATAATTTAGTAAAAATCTGTAAAATTACGATATTTCTCCCCAAAACGTTTCATGAAAATTTCTGTAAATTTAATGTTTTTGATCATTATTTGGTTTACAATGTTTTACTTTAATTTTATGGTTTTTGTTTGGCAGCCGTAGCTGCCAGTAAATGACCGTTTTTTTTTTACAGAATTTATTTTTACAGTGTTTGCAAAGATACAATTTTTTATTTTATTTAATATAACAGTATAACTGTCATACTAAATATCAATCAATCAATCAATGTTTACTTATATAGCCCTAAATCACTAGTGTCTCAAAGGGCTGCACAAACCACCACGACATCCTCGGTAGGCCCACATAAGGGCAAGGAAAACTCACACCCAGTGGGACATCGGTGACAATAATGATCCAGTGGGACGTCTGTGACAATAATGATTATGAGAACCTTAGAGAGGAGGAAAGCAATGGATGTCGAGCGGGTCTAACATGATACTGTGAAAGTTCAATCCACAATGGATCCAACACAGTCGCGAGAGTCCAGTCCAAAGCGGGTCCAACTCAGCAGCGAGAGTCCCGTTCACAGCGGAGCCAGCAGGAAACCATCCCAAGCGGAGGCGGATCAGCAGCGCAGAGATGTCGAGGCGGATCAGCAGCGCAGAGATGTCCCCAGCCGATACACAGGCAAGCAGTACATGGCCACCGGATCGGACCGGACCCCCTCCACAGGGGAGAGTGGGACATAGAAGAAAAAGAAAAGAAACAGCAGATCAACTGGTCTAAAAAGGGAGTCTATTTAAAGGCTACAGTATACAAATGAGTTTTAAGGTGAGACTTAAATGCTTCTACTGAGGTGGCATCTCGAACTGTTACCGGGAGGGCATTCCAGAGTACTGGAGCCCGAACGGAAAACGCTCTATAGCCCGCAGACTTTTTTTGGCCTTTGGGAATCACTAACAAGCCGGAATCCTTTGAACGCAGATTTCTTGCCGGGACATATGGTACAATACAATCGGCAAGATAGGATGGAGCTAGACCGTGTAGTATTTTATACGTAAGTAGTAAAACCTTAAAGTCACATCTTAAGTGCACAGGAAGCCAGTGCAGGTGAGCCAGTACAGGCGTAATGTGATCAAACTTTCTTGTTCTTGTCAAAAGTCTAGCAGCCGCATTTTGTACCAACTGTAATCTTTTAATGCTAGACATGGGGAGACCCGAAAATAATACGTTACAGTAGTCGAGGCGAGACGTAACAAACGCATGGATAATGATCTCAGCGTCCTTAGTGGACAGAATGGAGCGAATTTTAGCGATATTACGGAGATGAAAGAAGGCCGTTTTAGTAACGCTTTTAATGTGTGCCTCAAAGGAGAGAGTTGGGTCGAAGATAATACCCAGATTCTTTACCGTGTCGCCTTGTTTAATTGTTTGGTTGTCAAATGTTAGAGTTGTATTATTAAATAGAGTTCGGTGTCTAGCAGGACCGATAATCAGCATTTCCGTTTTTTTGGCATTGAGTTGCAAAAAGTTAGCGGACATCCATTGTTTAATTTCATTAAGACACGCCTCCAGCTGACTACAATCCGGCGTGTTGGTCAGCTTTAGGGGCATGTAGAGTTGGGTGTCATCAGCATAACAGTGAAAGCTAACACCGTATTTGCGTATGATGTCACCTAGCGGCAGCATGTAGATGCTGAAGAGTGCAGGGCCAAGGACCGAACCCTGGGGAACTCCACACGTTACCTTAACGTAGTCCGAGGTCACATTGTTATGGGAGACACACTGCATCCTATCAGTAAGATAAGAGTTAAACCAAGACAGGGCTAAGTCTGACATACCAATTCGTGTTTTGATACGTTCTAATAAAATATTATGATCGACGGTATCGAAAGCAGCGCTAAGATCGAGGAGCAGCAACATAGATGACGCATCAGAATCCATCGTTAGCAATAGATCATTAGTCATTTTTGCGAGGGCTGTCTCCGTCGAGTGATTTGCCCTGAAACCGGATTGAAAGGTTTCACATAGATTGTTAGACGCTAAGTGTTCATTTAACTGCTCCGCAACAATTTTTTCGAGGATTTTTGAAATAAAGGGAAGGTGAGACACCGGTCGGTAGTTTACCATGAGGTCAGGATCGAGGTTAGGTCTTTTAAGAAGAGGATGAATAACCGCTTTTTTGAATGCTAGGGGAACAGTGCCCGAGGAAAGTGATAAGTTTATAATATTTAGCACTGATGGACCTAATAATACAAAGAGCTCCTTGATCAGTTTCCCAGGAAGAGGGTCAAGTAAACATGTTGTTTGTTTTATTCCATTTACACGTTGTATCAATTCCTCTAATGTTATTTCCTCAAAACGAGAGAAACTATTTTGGAGGGCAGTATCCGCCGTATATACAATCGTGTCAGTGTTAATAGAACCCCGTTGTAGCTGGGACGCATTGTCTTTAATCTCCTTTCTAATGACTTCAATTTTCTTACTAAAGAATTGCATAAAGTCATCAGCTGAGTGGGTGGAGCTACTGGAAGGAGTCCCTTGTTGGGTAAGCGATGCTACCGTACTAAACAAAAATTTAGGATCGTTTTTATTACGGTGGATGAGATTTGAGTAATAATTAGCTTTAGCTAAGGTAAGCATGCGTTTATAAGTTATTAAACCATCACTAAATGCTTGATGGTGCACCTCAAGTTTAGTCGTGCGCCATTTGCGTTCCAGCTTTCTGCATAATAATTTCTGAGCTCTAGTTTCTTCTGTAAACCACGGGGTGCGCTTTTTTGGAGCCTTTTTTAACTTTAGCGGTGCTATGTTATCAATGGTTTCGCGTAGGGCGTCGTTAAAGTTGTTAGTGAGGTTATCAATAGAGCCCACATACTTTGGGAATGGTGCCATTACCGAGGGCAGTAGGTCAGCAAGAGTTGTCGTTGTGGCCGTATTAATGTTGCGGCTGCTATAGCAGTTATTATTATTATTAGTTTGACGAACATGCGTCTGAACCTCGAATTTTATAAGGTAATGATCGGACAATACTTTAGTACACGGGAGTATCGTAACTTTGGAAGCGGTGATACCCCTGACAAGCACTAGGTCTATCGTATTACCGTTGCGATGCGTGGGTTCATTTATTATTTGTGTGAGACCACAGCTATCAATTATAGTCTGGAGCGCTACGCACGGTGGGTCCGATGGGGTATTCATATGGATATTAAAGTCCCCCATTATGATTATATTATCGGCGTGTGTCACTAGATCAGCAACGAACTCTGAGAATTCATTGATAAAGTCCGAACAGGGCCCTGGGGGGCGGTAGATAACAGCCAGGTGTAGAGGCAGCGGTGTGACAGACCTCATAGTAAGCACCTCAAACGATTTATATTTATTATTTATGTTAGGACTAAGGTTAAAGTTTTCGTTGTATATTAGTGCGACCCCCCCACCCCTTTTAAGCGGACGGGCAATATGCGCATGTGTAAAGTTAGGAGGACATGCCTCATTTAGCGCAAAAAAGTCGTTTGGTTTAAGCCAGGTTTCACTGAGACCGATGACGTTAAGATTGTTGTCTCTGATAATATCATTAACTAACAACGTTTTGGGAGACAATGATCTTATGTTTAAAAAACCTATATTATAGGTAGTGGGCTGTTTTAGGGAATTTTTGATCAAATTATCCGTAGTAGCAATATTAATAATGTTGTGTTTATTATGCCCAGTGCATTCAGTATAATTACGACCATATCTAGGAATTGATACGACGGGAATGTTCCGATTGTTTGTTTGTTGCTTTGATAAACTGCACGCATCATGGTTAGCCACCTCAGTAACGGGGATTTTCCGATTGTTTGTTTGTTGCTTTGATAAACTGCACGCATCATAGTTAGCCACCTCAGTAAAACACATGTCCAACTCTGAAACACTCAAAGCAGAAAAAACTTGTTCTAATTTAACTGACTCCTTACCCAGACCAGTAGTCTCGCATTTTCCATCTAAATCCGTCTTCGGGATGGAGGAAAGTGGTGTTCTGTGGGGATTAGCCTTCTGCTTTGTTTTTAGCCCCGCTCGACATCCGCGTTTCCGATCACACCGCTGGCGTCTGCTCCGTAGACGGCCCCCGCTGCTACTAGACTCCCCTGCTTCACAGGCCGCTGGACGTAGCCGCCGACGAATCCCCATGCTAGTTAGCATGTTTAGCACGCCCGCGTCTATCAGTCCAAAACGGCCCAATATGTCCATATCCAGAAGTGTCTGGCGGTCGTACGTGATCACGGAGTGACCACGATGCGAGCCAGCCATGAAGTCTGCAGAACTGTCCGGCATTTCCGCCAAATGTTCCATCTTTAGCAAGAGCACCGCAGTGTCGCAGCCCGTCCGGGCGCCGCCATCTTGCCAATATGAAAGGTTCATAAACATAACTCCAAAACCAAACATGAAATCTGTCTAAAAAAGCATGTAATATTGACTTTATGTGAGTTTTACCTGAATTAAGTATTTTGGAAAGGTTCACAAATACAAAAATTTGGTTTTACTGGCCACACATTGGTCACACTGAATAAGACAGTTTTTGAACCATATCTCCAAAAATACACATGCAAAATTACAAAAAAATGCCTGAAGAAATGTATCTTTGTGAGTTTTACTGGGAAAAGAAACATTTTGTAAGGTTTGCAAAAACAAAAAGAAATGTTTTGTAATGTTAATGTAATTTTAAGGTAAATTAATTTTTTGTAATATTTATGTGTATTTTCACATTCAAGGCGAAAAATATATGTAGCCTCTTATAAAAGGTTTATGCTCAAACTAGTATTTACATTTTTTTCCCTGTAATATGACATTCATGAGTGACTGCAAGACATACTTAATCAACAGTACACAGCCTTACAAATCACACTGACGGTGGCCGTACAAACAACTTTAACAATGTTACAAATATGCGCCACATTGTGGAGCCACATCAAACAAGAATGACAAACACATTTCAGGAGAACATCTTCACCGTAACACAACATTAACACAACAGAAACAATACCCAGAATTCCATGTGTTACAATACACACCCCCACCACCTAACCCCGCCCACCTCAACCAACGCATGGAGGGGGGCGGTGATGTTTTGTGGCGCGGGGTTGGGTGGTAGCAGGGGTGTAGCCCGGAAGAGTGAGCGCTGCATGGGCTTGTGGGTATTTGTTATGTTATGTTGTGTTTATGTTTTGTTACAGTGAGGATGTTTTCCTGAAATGTGTTCATCATTCTTGTTCGATGTGGATTCACAGTGTGGTGCATATTTTGTAACAGTGTTAAAGTTGTTTGTACAGCCACCAGCAGTGTGACCTGTGTGGCTGTTGACCAAGTATGTTTTGCAGTCACTATCACGTGCATGACAATACCATGCACATCACACTCATCATTAAGCATGCTGATGATTTGGTGAATGAGCGTATAAAAAGTCAACCGGCCAGACTTTGGGTCAATCCTACATGAGGGTCAGTAAATTTCTCACAGTGAAATGGTAGGATCGGTAAGTATGTTGCTAGGTTGGGGTAGCCATTCATGCAAGGTGAATCCACTTTGCATCAAGTTCCTGCATCCAGTGGCCCCCCGCAAAAGTCAATGAGACACGCCTGATCCTAACAATTCAGAAAAAATCTGTAAAACAATGGTATTTTTCTGTGGAACCGCCAGCATTGTCACTTCACTAAAAGTGGTTGATCGTAACAATTTGGAAAAAGTCTTTAGAATAAAGGTATTTTTCTGCAGAACTGTTTGCATCGTCACTTTATTAAAGGTGGTTGATCTTAATAATTTAGTAAAAATCAGTAAAATTACGATATTTCACCCCAAAACGTTTCATGAAAATTTCTGTAAATATAATATTTTTGATCATTATTTGGTTTACAATGTTTTACTTTAGTTTTATGGTTTTTGTTTGGCAGCCGTAGCTGCCAGTAAATGACCGTTTTTTTACAAACTTTATTTTTACAGTGTTTGCAAAGATAAAAGTTAGTTTTTTTATTCAATATAACAGTAAAACTGTCATACAAAATATGAAAGGTTCATAAACATAACTCCAAAACCAAACATGAAATATGTCTAAAAAAGCCTGTAATATTGACTTTATGTGAGTTTTACCTGAATTAGGTATTTTGGAAAGGTTCACAAATACAAAAATTTGGTTTTACTGGCCTCACAATGGTCACACTCAATAAGACAGTTTTTGAACCATATCTCCAAAAATACACGTGCAAAATTACAAAAAAATGCCTGAAGAAATGTATCTTTGTGAGTTTTACTGAATAAAAAAAACATTTTGTAAGGTTTGCAAAAACAAAAAGAAATGTTTTACCCAATTTGACAGTAATGTACTTAAAATCCTGAGATAATGCAAAAAGAGCAATAAAAATGTATTCCAATATAATTCCTAATCCAAACGTGCAAAATGTCTAAAAATGCCTGTGATATTGAATCCATGTGAGTTTTACTAGATATAGTTGATTTTCTATGGTTTGCAAATACAAAAATTAGGTTTTACTCAATATGACTGTATACTGTAACACTCAATATGACAGTTATTTAAACATAACTCCTACACCACACATGGCTAATAATGCCTGAAATAATGCATCTTTGGGAGTTTTACTCGAAACGATTGCTTTTTTAAATCTTTGCAATGCAAAAAATTGTTGTTTTACTCAATATGACAATAATGTTCTTGGAATCCTGAGATAATGCGAAAAAAGCAATAAAAACGTTTTCAAACACAACTTTTAAACAACACATGCAAAACGGCTAATAATGCCTAGAGATGTGTATCTTTGTTAGTTGTAGTAGAAAAATGATCTTTTGTAGGGTTCACTGTAAAAAAAAAAAATCCAATTTTTATGGTTAGTTTACTCTAAATTTCTACTGTAATTTTTCAATTTTTTTTAGATAGGTTATAAAACTGTAGAATTCAAGATATTATCTGTAAATAAACAAACCGCCTGTTATTTTGAATAATATACCAGTAATGACGAACTATGTTAATTCCTATTTTTTTACAGAAAAATACCAAATTAATTATACATATTATTTTCTGTTTTCACAAATGACTTTCAATTTCATGTAAAATTACAGTAATTAACTTTAATTAAATATGTAGCTTGTTATATAAAAGTATTTGTCCATACTGACAATCTAAAAGTTTTATATGTAATTTTAAGGTAAATCCATTTTTTTTAATATTTATGTGTATTTTCACATTCAAGGCGAAAAATATATGTAGCCTCCTATAAAAGGTTTATGCTCAAACTAACTATTACATTTTTTTCCCTGTAATATGACATACGTGAATGACTGCAAGACATACTTAATCAACAGTCAACAGCCTTACAGATCACACTGACGGTGGCCGTACAAACGACTTTAACAATGTTACAAATACGCGCCACACTGTAGAGCCACATCAAACAAGAATGACAAACACATTTCAGGAGAACATCTTCACCGTAACACAACATTAACACAACAGAAACAATACCCAGAATTCCATGTGTTACAATTCACACCCCCACCACCTAAACCCGACCACCTCAACCAACGCACGGAGGGGGGCGGTGATGTTTTGGGGCGCAGTGTTGGGTGGTAGCGGGGATGTAGCCCGGAAGAGATAGCGCTGCATGGTTTTGTGGGTATTTGTTATGTTGTGTTTATGTTTTATTACAGTGATGATGTTTTCCTGAAATGTGTTTATCATTCTTGTTCAATGTGGGTTCACAGTGTGGTGCATATTTGTAACAGTGTTAAAGTTGTTTGTGCAGCCACCGTCAGTGTGACCTGTGTGGCTGTTGACCAAGTATATCTTGCAGTCACTATCATATGCACAACAATACCGTGCACATCACATGCCTCAATTGGCACGCTTATGATTTGGTGAATGAGCGTACAAAAAAGCCCACCGCGGTACTACCTGTCATATTCGCCCGGCCAAGCTTTGAGTTAATCCTATATGAGAGTAGTGAAATTCTCGGGGTGAAGTGGTGGGATTGGTAAGTACGTTGCTAGGTTGGGATAGCGATTCATGCAAGGTTAACCCACTTTGTATCAACTTCCTGCATCCAGTGGCCCACCGGTAAAGTGAATGAGACACCCCTGATCCTAACAATTCAGAAAAAGTCTGTTAAACGATGGTATTTTTCTGTGGAACCGCCAGCATTGTCACTTCACTAAAGGTGATTGATTGTAATAATTTGGAAAAACTCTTTAGAATAAAGGTATTTTTCTGCAGAACTGTTTGCATCGTCACTTTATGAAAGGTGGTTGATCTTAATAATTTTGTAAAAATCTGTAAAATTACGATATTTCTCCCCAAAATATTTCATGAAAATTTCTGTAAATATAATGTTTTTGATCATTATTTGGTTTACAATGTTTTACTTTAATTTTATGGTTTTTGTTTGGCAGCCGTAGCTGCCAGTAAATGACCGTTTTTTACAGAATTTATTTTTACAGTGTTTTCAAAGATACAAGTTTTTTTTTTTTTATTTGATATAACAGTATTACTGTCATACTAAATATGAAAGGTTCATAAACATATCTCCAAAACCAAACATGAAATATGTCTAAAAAAGCCTGTAATGTTGACTTTATGTGAGTTTTACCTGAATTAGGTATTTTGGAAAGGTTCACAAATACAAAAATTTGGTTTTACTGGCCTCACATTGGTCAATAAGACAGTTTTTGAACCATATCTCCAAAAATACACATAAAAAATTACAAAAAAATGCCTGAAGAAATGTATATTTGTGAGTTTTACTGGAAAAAAAAGAGTTTGTAAGGTTTAAAAAACAAAAAGAAATGTTTTACCCAATTTGACAGTAATGTACTTAAAATCCTGAGATAATGCAAAAAGAGCAATAAAAATGTATTCCAACATAATTCCTAATCCAAACGTGCAAATTGTCTAAAAATGCCTGTGATATTGAATCCATGTGAGTTTTACAAGATACAGTTGCTTTTCTATGGTTTGCAAATACAAAAATTAGGTTTTATTCAATATGTCTGTATACTGTAACACTCAATTAGACAGTTACTTAAACATAACTCCTACACCACACATGAAAAATGGCTAATAATGCCTGAAATAATGCATCTTTGGGAGTTTTCCTCGAAATGATTGTTTTTTGCAATGCAAACAATTGTTGTTCTACTCAATATGTCTATAATGTTCTTAGAATCCTAAGATAATGCAAAAAAGCAATACAAATGTTTTCAAACATAACTTCTATAAAACACTTGCAAAATGGTTAATAATGCCTAGAGACATGTATTTTCGTTAGTTGTACTAGAAAAATGATCTTTTGTGAGGTTCACAAGGACACAAGTTAGTTTTTGTATTCAATATAACAGTGTAACTGTCATACTAAATATGAAAGGTTTAAAATCTTAACTCCAAAACCATATAAGAAATTTCTCTAAAAAAGTCTCTAATATTGAATCAGTCATTTTGGAAAAGTTCACATATACAAAAATTAGGTTTTACTGGCCTCATATTGATCACACTCAAACTGACAATTTTGAAACATAACTCCAAAAATATGCATGCAAAATGTCTAATAATGCCTGAAGAAATGTATCTTTGAGAGTTTTCCTGAAAAAAAAAACATTTGGAAAGGTTTGAATAAACAAAAAGTATTTTTTTAACTAAATTTGACGGTAAATTACTTAGAATCCTGAGATAATACGAAAAAAAGCAATACAATTGTATTCAAACATAACTTCCAAACAACACATGCAAAATGGCTAATAATGACTAGAGATATGAATTTTCGTTAGTTGTACTAGAAATATCATCTGTTGTAAGGTTAACAAAGACACAAGTTAGTTTTTTTTATTCAATATAACAGTATAACTGTCATACTAAATATTAAAAGTTTAAAATCATAACTCCAAAACCAAACATTAAATCTTCCTAAAAAAAAGCCTGTAATATTGAATTTATGTTAGTTTTAGCAGAATCAGGTATTTTGGAAAGGTTCACACTTACAAAAATTGGGTTTTACCGGCCTCATATTGGTCACACTCATGACAATTTTGAAACATAACTCCAAAAGTAGAAATGCAAAATGTCTAATAATGCCTGAAGAAATGTATCTTTGAGAGTTTTCCTGAAAAAAAATATTTGGTAAGGTTTGCAAAAAAAAAAAGTATTTTTTTACTAAATTTGACAGTAATGTACTTAGAATCCTAAGATAATGCGAAAAAAGCAATAAAAATGTATTCCAACATAATTCCTAATCCAAAAGGGGAAAAATAATGCCTGAAATAATGTATCTCTGAGAGTTTTACTTGAAACATGTGCTTTTTTAAATTTTGAAAATGGACAAAGTAGTTTTTTACTCAGTATGACAATAATGATCTTGGAATCCTGAGATAATGCGAAAAAAGCAATAAAAATATATTCCAACATAATTCCTAATCCAAATGTGCAAAATGTCTAAAAATGCCTGTGATATTGAATCAATGTGAGTTTTACTAAAAAAGATTGTTTTTCTATGGTTTGCAACTACAAAAATTAGGTTCCACTCAATATGACTGTATACTGTAACACTCAATATAAATGATAAATGGGTTGTACTTGTATAGCGCTTTTCTACCTTCAAGGTACTCAAAGCGCTTTGACACTATTTCCACATTTACCCATTCACACACACATTCACACACTGATGGAGGGAGCTGCCATGCAAGGCGCCAACCATTACACATCAGGAGCAAGGGTGAAGTGTCTTGCTCAGGACACAACGGACGTGACGAGGTTGGTACTAGGTGGGAATTGAACCAGGGACGCTCGGGTTGCGCACGGCCACTCTCCCCACTGCGCCACGCCGTCCCCAATATGACAGTTATTTAAACATAACTTCTAAACCACACATGAAAAATGGCTAATAATGCCTGAAATAATGCATCTTCGGGAGGTTTGATCGAAACATATGCTTTTTAAAATCTTGCAAATGCAAAAAGTAGTTTTTTATTCAATAAGACAGTAATGTTCCTACAATCCTGAGATAATGCGAAAAAAGCAATAAAAATGGATCCAAACATAACTTATAAACAACACATGCAAAATGGCTTATAATGTCTGGAGATATTCATCTTTGTCAGTTGTACTAGAAAAATGATCATTTGTAAGGTTTGCAAAGACATAAAGTTGTTTTGTAATTCAAAACAGATGTATATTTGTCATACTAAAGATGAAAGGTTTATAGACATAACTCCAAAACCAAACATAATTTCTGTCAAAAAAAAGCCTGTACTATTGAATTTATGTGAGTTTTACAAGACTCAAGTATTTTGGAAAGGTTCACAAATACAGAAATTAGGTTTTATTCACGGTGGGAGAGGGGTTAGTGCGTGTGCCTCACAATACGAAGGTCCTGTAGTCCTGGGTTCAAATCCAGGCTCGGGATCTTTCTGTGTGGAGTTTGCATGTTCTCCCCGTGAATGCGTGGGTTCCCTCCGGGTACTCCGGCTTCCTCCCACCTCCAAAGACATGCACCTGGGGATAGGTTGATTGGCAACACTAAATTGGCCCTAGTGTGTGAATGTGAGTGTGAGTGTTGTCTGTCTATCTGTGTTGGCCCTGCGATGAGGTAGCGACTTGTCCAGGGTGTACCCCGCTTTCCGCCCGATTGTAGCTGAGATAGGCGCCAGCGCCCCCCGCGACCCCGAAAGGGAATAAGCGGTAGGAAATGGATGGATGGATGGAGGTTTTATTCACTATGACAGTATACTGTCAAACTCAATAAGAAAGTTTTTGAAACATAATTCCAAAAATACACATGCAAAATGTCTAATAACGCCTGAAGATATGTATCTTTAAGAGTTTTACTGGAAAGAAACATTTGGCAAGGTTTGTAAAAACAACAAGTAATCTTTTACTCAATTTGACAGTATTATACTTACAATCCTGAGATAATGCGAAAAAAAGCAATAAAATGTATTACAACATAATTCCTAATCCAAACGTGCAAAATGTCTAAAAAAAAGAATGTGAAATTGAATCCATGGGAGTTTTACTAGGAACAGTTATTTTTATATGGTTTGCAAATCAAAATTTATGTTTTATTCAGTATGACTCTAAACTGTAACACTCAATATTACAGTTATTTAAACATAACTTCTAAACCACATATGAAAAATGGCCAATAATGCCTGAAATAATGTATCTCTGAGAGTTTCACTTGAAACATGTGGTTTTTTAAATTTTGAAAATGGACAAAGTAGTTTTTTACTCAGTAGGACAATAATGATCTTAGAATCCTGAGATAATGCGAAAAAAGCATTAAAAATGTATTCCAACATAATTCCTAATCCAAATGTGCAAAATTTCTAAAAATGCCTGTGATATTGAATCAATGTGAGTTTTACTAAAAAAGATTGTTTTTCTATGGTTTGCAACTACAAAAATTAGGTTCTACTCAATATGACTGTATACTGTCACACTCAATATGACAGTTATTTAAACATAACTTGTAAACCACACATGAAAAATGGCTAATAATGCCCGAAATAATGCATCTTCGGGAGTTTTGATCGAAACATATGCTTATTAAAATCTTGCAAATGCAAAAAGTAGTTTTTTTATTCAATAAGACAGTAATGTTCCTACAATCCTGAGATAATGCGAAAAAAGCAATAAAAATGTATTCAAACATAACTTATAAACAACACATGCAAAATGGCTTAAAATGTCCGGAGATATTCATCTTTGTCAGTTGTACTAGAAAAATGATCATTTGTAAGGTTTGCAAAGACATAAAGTTGTTTTGTAATTCAAAACAGATGTATATTTGATATACTAAATAAGAAAGGTTTATAGACATAACTCCAAAACCAAACATACTTTCTGTCAAAAAAAGCCTGTAATATTGAATTTATGTGAGTTTTACAAGAATCAAGTATTTTGGAAAGGTTCACAAATACAGAAATTAGGTTTTATTCACTATGACAGTATACTGTCAAACTCAATAAGAAAGTTTTTGAAACATAATTCTAAAAATACACATGCAAAATGTCTAATAACGCCTGAAGATATGTATCTTTAAGAGTTTTACTGGAAAGAAACATTTGGCAAGGTTTGCAAAAACAACAAGTAATCTTTTACTCAATTTGACAGTATTATACTTACAATCCTGAGATAATGCGAAAAAAGCAATAAAAATATATTACAACATAATTCCTAATCCAAACGTGCAAAATGTCTAAAAAAAAGAATGTGAAATTGAATCCATGGGAGTTTTACTAGGAACAGTTATTTTTATATGGTTTGCAAATCTAAATTTATGTTTCATTCAATATGACTCTATACCGTAAGACTCAATATTACAGTTATTTAAACATAACTTCTAAACCACACATGAAAAATGGCCAATAATGCCTGAAATAATGTATCTCTGAGAGTTTTACTTGAAATATGTTTTTTTTTAATTTTGAAAATGGACAAAGTAGTTTTTTACTCAGTATGATAATAATGATCTTAGAATCCTGAGGAAATGCGAAAAAAGCAATAAAAATGTATTCCAACATAATTCCTAATCCAAATGTACAAAATTTCTAAAAATGCCTGTGATATTGAATCAATGTGAGTTTTACTAAAAAAGATTGTTTTTCTATGGTTTGCAAATACAAACATTAGGTTCTACTCAATATGACTGTATACTGTAACACTCAATATGACAGTTATTTAAACATAACTTCTAAACCACACATGAAAAATGGCTAATAATTCCTGAAATAATGCATCTTCGGGAATTTTGATCGAAACATATGCTTTTTAAAATCTTGCAAATGCAAAAAGTAGTTTTTTTATTCAATAAGACAGTAATGTTCCTACAATCCTGAGATAATGCGAAAAAAGCAATAAAAATGTATTCAAACATAACTTATAAACAACACATGCAAAATGGCTTATAATGTCTGGCGATATTCATCTTTGTCAGTTGTACTAGAAAAATTATCACTTGTAAGGTTTGCAAAAGTTGTTTTGTAATTCAAAACAGATGTATATTTGTCAGTTGTACTAGAAAAATTATCACTTGTAAGGTTTGCAAAAGTTGTTTTGTAATTCAAAACAGATGTATATTTGTCAGTTGTACTAGAAAAATTATCACTTGTAAGGTTTGCAAAAGTTGTTTTGTAATTCAAAACAGATGTATATTTGTCATACTAAATATGAAAGGTTTATAGACATAACTCCAAAACCAAACATAATTTCTGTCAAAAAAAAGCCTGTAATATTGAATTTATATGAGTTTTACAAGAATCAAGTATTTTGGAAAGGTTCACAAATACAGAAATTAGGTTTTATTCACTATGACAGTATACTGTCAAACTCAATAAGAAAGTTTTTGAAATATAATTCCAAAAATACACATGCAAAATGTCTAATAACACCTGAAGATATGTATCTTTAAGAGTTTTACTGGAAAGAAACATTTGGCAAGGTTTGCAAAAACAACAAGTAAACTTTTACTCAATTTGACAGTATTATACTTACAATCCTGAGATAATGCGAAAAAAGCAATAAAAATGTATTACAAAATAATTCCTAATCCTAACGTGCAAAATGTCTAAAAAAAGAATGTGAAATTGAATCCATGGGAGTTTTACTAGGAACAGTTATTTTTTATGGTTTGCAAATCAAAAATTATGTTTTATTCAATATGACTCTATACTGTAACACTCAATATTACAGTTATTTAAACATAACTTCTAAACCACACGTGAAAAATGGCCAATAATGCCTGAAATAATGCATCTCTTAGATTTTGACTTGAAACATGTGCTTTTTTAAATTTTGAAAATGGACAAAGTAGTTTTTTACTCAGTATGACAATAATGATCTTAGAATCCTGAGATAATGCGAAAAAAGCAATAAAAATGTATTCCAACATAATTCCTAATCCAAATGTGCAAAATTTCTAAAAAATACCTGTGATATTGAATCAATATTAGTTTTACTAAAAAAGATTGTTTTTCTATGGTTTGCAACTACAAAAATTAGGTTCTACTCAATATGACTGTATACTGTAACACTCAATATGACAGTTATTTAAACATAACTTCTAAATCACACATGACAAATGGCTCATAATGCCTGAAATAATGCATCTTCGGGAGTTTTGATCGAAACATATGCTTATTAAAATCTTGCAAATGCAAAAAGTAGTTTTTTTATTCAATAAGACAGTAACGTTCCTACAATCCTGAGATAAGGAAAAAGCAATAAAAATGTATTCAAACATAACTTATAAACAACACATGCAAAATGGCTTATAATATCTGGAGATATTCATCTTTGTCAGCTGTACTAGAAAAATGATCATTTGTAAGGTTTGCAAAGACATAAAGTTGTTTTGTAATTCAAAACAGATGTATATTTGTCATACTAAATATGAAAGGTTTATTGACATAACTCCAAAACCAAACATACTTTCTGTCAAAAAAAGCCTGTACTATTGAATTTATGTGAGTTTTACAAGAATCAAGTATTTTGGAAAGGTTCACAAATACTGAAATTAGGTTTTATTCACTATGACAGTATACTGTCAAACTCAATAAGAAAGTTTTTGAAACATAATTCCAAAAATACACATGCAAAATGTCTAATAACGCCTGAAGATATGTATCTTTAAGACTTTTACTGGAAAGAAACATTTGGTAAGGTTTGCAAAAACAACAAGTAATCTTTTACTCAATTTGACAGTATTATACTTACAATCCTGAGATAATGCGAAAAAAGCAATAAAAATGTATTACAACATCATTCCGAATCCAAACGTGCAAAATGTCTAAAAAAATAATGTGAAATTGAATCCATGGGAGTTTTACTAGGAACAGTTATTTTTATATGGTTTGCAAATCAAAATGTATGTTTTATTCAATATGACTCTATACTGTAACACTCAATATTAGTTATTTAAACATAACTTCTAAATCACACATGAAAAATGGCCAATAATGCCTGAAATAATGTATCTCTGAGAGTTTTACTTGAAACATGTGCTTTTTTAAATTTTGAAAATGGACAAAGTAGTTTTTTACTCAGTATGACAATAATGATCTTAGAATCCTGAGATAATGCGAAAAAAGCAATAAAAATGTATTCCAACATAATTCCTAATCCAAATGTGCAAAATTTCTAAAAATGCCTGTGATATTGAATCAATGTGAGTTTTACTAAAAAAGATTGTTTTTCTATGGTTTGCAACTACAAAAATTAGGTTCTACTCAATATGACTGTATACTGTAACACTCAATATGACAGTTATTTAAACATAACTTCTAAACCACACATGAAAAATGGCTAATAATGCCTGAAATAATGCATCTTCGGGAGGTTTGATCGAAACATATGCTTTTTAAAATCTTGCAAATGCAAAAAGTAGTTTTTTATTCAATAAGACAGTAATGTTCCTACAATCCTGAGATAATGCGAAAAAAGCAATAAAAATGGATCCAAACATAACTTATAAACAACACATGCAAAATGGCTTATAATGTCTGGAGATATTCATCTTTGTCAGTTGTAATAGAAAAATGATCATTTGTAAGGTTTACAAATACATAAAGTTGTTTTGTAATTCAAAACAGATGTATATTTGTCATACTAAATATGAAAGGTTTATAGACATAACTCCAAAACCAAACATAATTTCTGTCAAAAAAAAGCCTGTACTATTGAATTTATGTGAGTTTTACAAGAATCAAGTATTTTGGAAAGGTTCACAAATACAGAAATTAGGTTTTATTCAGGGCTTCACGGTGGAAGAGGGGTTAGTGCGTCTGCCTCACAATACGAAGGTCCTGCAGTCCTGGGTTCAAATCCAGGCTCGGGATCTTTCTGTGTGGAGTTTGCATGTTCTCCCCGTGAATGCGTGGGTTCCCTCCGGGTACTCCGGCTTTCTCCCACCTCCAAAGACATGCACCTGGGGATAGGTTGATTGGCAACACTAAATTGGCCCTAGTGTGTGAATGTGAGTGTGAGTGTTGTCTGTCTATCTGTGTTGGCCCTGCGATGAGGTGGCGACTTGTCCAGGGTGTACCCCGCCTTCCGCCCGATTGTAGCTGAGATAGGCGCCAGCGCCCCCCCGCGACCCCGAAAGGGAATAAGCGGTAGAAAATGGATGGATGGATGGAGGTTTTATTCACTATGACAGTATACTGTCAAACTCAATAAGAAAGTGTTTGAAACATAATTCCAAAAATACACATGCAAAATGTCTAATAACGCCTGAAGATATGTATCTTTAAGAGTTTTACTGGAAGGAAACATTTGGCAAGGTTTGCAAAAACAACAAGTAATCTTTTACTCAATTTGACAGTATCATACTTACAATCCTGAGATAATGCGAAAAAAGCAATAAAAATGTATTACAACATAATTCCTAATCCAAACGTGCAAAATGTCTAAAAAATAATTTGAAATTGAATCCATGGGAGTTTTACTAAGAACAGTTATTTTTATATGGTTTGCAAATCAAAAATTATGTTTTATTCAATATGACTCTATACTGTAACACTCAATATTACAGTTATTTAAACATAACTTCTGAACCACACATGAAAAATGGCCAATAATGCCTGAAATAATGTATCTCTGAGAGTTTTACTTGAAACATGTGCTTTTTAAAATTTTGAAAATGGACAAAGTAGTTTTTTACTCAGTATGACAATAATGATCTTAGAATCCTGAGATAATGCGAAAAAAGCAATAAAAATGTATTCCAACATAATTCCTAATCCAAATGTGCAAAATTTCTAAAAATGCCTGTGATATTGAATCAATGTGAGTTTTACTAAAAAAGATTGTTTTTCTATGGTTTGCAACTACAAAAATTAGGTTCTACTCAATCTGAATGTATACTGTAACACTCAATATGACAGTTATTTAAACATAACTTGTAAACCACACATGAAAAATGGCTAATAATGCCTGAAATAATGCATCTTCGGGAGTTTTGATCGAAACATATGCTTTTTAAAATCTTGCAAATGCAAAAAGTATTTTTTTTGTTCAATAAGACAGTAATGTTCCTACAATCCTGAGACAATGCGAAAAAAGCAATAAAAATGTATTCAAACATAACTTATAAACAACACATGCAAAATGGCTTAAAATGTCCAGAGATATTCATCTTTGTCAGTTGTACTAGAAAAATGATCATTTGTAAGGTTTGCAAAGACATAAAGTTGTTTTGTAATTCAAAACAGATGTATATGTGTCATACTAAATATGAAAGGTTTATAGACATAACTCCAAAACCAAACATACTTTCTGTCAAAAAAAGCCTGTAATATTGAATTTATGTGAGTTTTACAAGAATCAAGTATTTTGGAAAGGTTCACAAATACAGAAATTAGGTTTTATTCACTATGACAGTATACTGTCAAACTCAATAAGAAAGTTTTTGAAACATAATTCCAAAAATACACATGCAAAATGTCTAATAACGCCTGAAGATATGTATCTTTAAGACTTTTACTGGAAAGAAACATTTGGTAAGGTTTGCAAAAACAACAAGTAATCTTTTACTCAATTTGACAGTATTATACTTACAATCCTGAGATAATGCGAAAAAAGCAATAAAAATGTATTACAACATCATTCCGAATCCAAACGTGCAAAAGGTCTAAAAAAAGAATGTGAAATTGAATCCATGGGAGTTTTACTAGGAACAGTTATTTTTATATGGTTTGCAAATCAAAAATTATGTTTTATTCAATATGACTCTATACTGTAACACTCAATATTACAGTTATTTAAACATAACTTCTGAACCACACATGAAAAATGGCCAATAATGCCTGAAATAATGTATCTCTGAGAGTTTTACTTGAAACATGTGCTTTTTAAAATTTTGAAAATGGACAAAGTAGTTTTTTACTCAGTATGACAATAATGATCTTAGAATCCTGAGATAATGCGAAAAAAGCAATAAAAATATATTCCAACATAATTCCTAATCCAAATGTGCAAAATGTCAAAAAATGCCTGTGATATTGAATCAATGTGAGTTTTACTAAAAAAGATTGTTTTTCTATGGTTTGCAACTACAAAAATTAGGTTCTACTCAATATGACTGTATACTGTAACACTCAATATGACAGTTATTTAAACATAACTTCTAAACCACACATGAAAAATGGCTAATAATGCCTGAAATAATGCATCTTCGGGAGGTTTGATCGAAACATATGCTTTTTAAAATCTTGCAAATGCAAAAAGTAGTTTTTTATTCAATAAGACAGTAATGTTCCTACAATCCTGAGATAATGCGAAAAAAGCAATAAAAATGGATCCAAACATAACTTATAAACAACACATGCAAAATGGCTTATAATGTCTGGAGATATTCATCTTTGTCAGTTGTACTAGAAAAGTGATAATTTGTAAGGTTTGCAAATACATAAAGTTGTTTTGTAATTCAAAACAGATGTATATTTGTCATACTAAATATGAAAGGTTTATAGACATAACTCCAAAACCAAACATAATTTTTGTCAAAAAAAAGCCTGTACTATTGAATTAATGTGAGTTTTACAAGAATCAAGTATTTTGGAAAGGTTCACAAATACAGAAATTAGGTTTTATTCAGGGCTTCACGGTGGAAGAAGGGTAAGTGCTTCTGCCTCACAATACGAAGGTCCTGCAGTCCTGGGTTCAAATCCAGGCTCGGGATCTTTCTGTGTGGAGTTTGCATGTTCTCCCCGTGAATGCGTGGGTTCTCTCCGGGTACTCCGGCTTCCTCCCACCTCCAAAGACATGGACCTGGGGATAGGTTGATTGGCAACACTAAATTGGCCCTAGTGTGTGAATGTGAGTGTGAGTGTTGTCTGTCTATCTGTGTTGGCCCTGCGATGAGGCAGCGACTTGTCCAGGGTGTACCCCGCCTTCCGCCCGATTGTAGCTGAGATAGGCGCCAGCGCCCCCCGCGACCCCGAAAGGGAATAAGCGGTAGAAATGGATGGATGGATGGAGGTTTTATTCACTATGACAGTATACTGTCAAACTCAATAAGAAAGTTTTTGAAACATAATTCCAAAAATACACATGCAAAATGTCTAATAACGCCTGAAGATATTTATCTTTAAGAGTTTTACTGGAAGGAAACATTTGGCAAGGTTTGCAAAAACAACAAGTAATCTTTTACTCAATTTGACAGTATCATACTTACAATCCTGAGATAATGCGAAAAAAGCAATAAAACTGTATTACAACATAATCCAAACGTGCAAAATGTCTAAAAAAGAATGTGAAATTGAATCCATGGGAGTTTTACTAAGAACAGTTATTTTTATATGGTTTGCAAATCAAAAAATCTGTTTTATTCAATATGACTGTATACTGTAACACTCAATATTACAGTTATTTAAACATAACTTCTAAACCACACATGAAAAATGGCCAATAATGCCTGAAATAATGTATCTCTGTGCTTTTTTAAATTTTGAAAATGGACAGAGTAGTTTTTTACTCAGTATGACGATAATGATCTTAGAATCCTGAGATAATGCGAAAAAAGCAATAAAAATGTATTCCAACATAATTCCTAATCCAAATGTGCAAAATTTCTAAAAATGCCTGTGATATTTAATCAATGTGAGTTTTACTAAAAAAGATTGTTTTTCTATGGTTTGCAACTACAAAAATTAGGTTCTACTCAATATGACTGTATACTGTAACACTCAATATGACAGTTATTTAAACATAACTTCTAAACCACACATGAAAAATGGCTAATAATGCCTGAAATAATGCATCTTCGGGAGGTTTGATCGAAACATATGCTTTTTAAAATCTTGCAAATGCAAAAAGTAGTTTTTTATTCAATAAGACAGTAATGTTCCTACAATCCTAGAGATAATGCGAAAAAAGCAATAAAAATGGATCCAAACATAACTTATAAACAACACATGCAAAATGGCTTATGTCTGGAGATATTCATCTTTGTCAGTTGTACTAGAAAAGTGATCATTTGTAAGGTTTGCAAATACATAAAGTTGTTTTGTAATTCAAAACAGATGTATATTTGTCATACTAAATATGAAAGGTTTATAGACATAACTCCAAAACCAAACATACTTTCTGTTTTGGAAAGGTTCACAAATACAGAAATTAGGTTTTATTCACTATGACAGTATACTGTCAAACTCAATAAGAAAGTTTTTGAAACATAATTCCAAAAATACACATGCAAAATGTCTAATAACGCCTGAAGATATGTATTTTTAGGAGTTTTACTGGAAAGAAACATTTGGCAATTTTTGCAAAAACAACAAGTAATCTTTTACTCAATTTGACAGTATTATACTTACAATCCTGAGATAATGCGAAAAAAGCAATAAAATGTATTACAACATAATTCCTAATCCAAACGTGCAAAATGTCTAAAAAAAAGAATGTGAAATTGAATCCATGGGAGTTTTACTAGGAACAGTTATTTTTATATGGTTTGCAAATCAAAATTTATGTTTTATTCAATATGACTCTAAACTGTAACACTCAATATTACAGTTATTTAAACATAACTTCTAAACCACACATGAAAAATGGCCAATAATGCCTGAAATAATGTATCTCTGAGAGTTTCACTTGAAACATGTGCTTTTTTAAATTTTGAAAATGGACAAAGTAGTTTTTTACTCAGTAGGACAATAATGATCTTAGAATCCTGAGATAATGCGAAAAAAGCAATAAAAATGTATTCCAACATAATTCCTAATCCAAATGTGCAAAATTTCTAAAAATGCCTGTGATATTGAATCAATGTGAGTTTTACTAAAAAAGATTGTTTTTCTATGGTTTGAAACTACAAAAATTAGGTTCTACTCAATATGACTGTATATTTTAACACTCAATATGACAGTTATTTAAACATAACTTCTAAACCACACATGAAAAATGGCTCATAATGCCTGAAAAAATGCATCTTCGGGAGTTTTGATCGAAACATATGCTTTTTAAAATCTTGCAAATAAATAATGATTTTTTTATTCAATAAGACAGTAATGTTCCTACAATCCTGAGATAATGCGAAAAAAGCAATAAAAATGTATTCAAACATAACTTCTAAACAACACATGCAAAATGGCTTATAATGTCTGGAGATATTCATATTTGTCAGTTGTAATAGAAAAATTATCATTTGTAAGGTTTGCAAAGACATAAAGTTGTTTTGTAATTCAAAACAGATGTATATTTGTCATACTAAATATGAAAGGTTTATAGACATAACTCCAAAACCAAACATACTTTCTGTCAAAAAAAGCCTGTAATATTGAATTAATGTGAGTTTTACAAGAATCAAGTATTTTGGAAAGGTTCACAAATACAGAAATTAGGTTTTATTCACTATGAGAGTATACTGTCAAACTCAATAAGAAAGTTTTTGAAACATAATTCCAAAAATACACATGCAAAATGTCTAATAACGCCTGAAGATATGTATCTTTAAGAGTTTTACTGGAAAGAAACATTTGGCAAGGTTTGCAAAAACAACAAGTAATCTTTTACTCAATTTGACAGTATTATACTTACAATCCTGAGATAATGCGAAAAAAGCAATACAAATGTATTACAACATAATTCCTAATCCAAACGTGCAAAATGTATAAAAAAAAGAATGTGAAATTGAATCCATGGGAGTTTTGCTAGGAACAGTTATTTTTATATGGTTTGCAAATCAAAAATGATGTTTTATTCAATATTACTCTATACTGTAACACTCAATATTACAGTTAATTAAACATAACTTCTAAACCACACATGTAAAATGGCCAATAATGCCTGAAATAATGTATCTCTGAAAGTTTTATTTGAAACATGTGCTTTTTTAAATTTTGAAAATGGACAAAGTAGTTTTTTACTCAGTATGACAATAATGATCTTAGAATCCTGAGATAATGCGAAAAAAGCAATAAAAAAGTATTCCAACATAATTCCTAATCCAAATGTGTAAAATTTCTAAAAATGCCTGTGATATTGAATCAATGTGAGTTTTACTAAAAAAGATTTTTTTTCTATGGTTTGCAACTACAAAAATTAGGTTCTACTCAATATGACTGTATACTGTAACACTCAATATGACAGTTATTTAAACATAACTTCTAAACCACACATGAAAAATGGCTAATAATGCCTGAAATAAGGCATCTTCGAGAGTTTTGATCGAAACATATGCTTTTCAAAATCTTGCAAATGCAAAAAGTAGTTTTTTTATTCAATAAGACAGTAATGTTCCTACAATCCTGAGATAATGCGAAAAAAGCAATAAAAATGTATTCAAACATAACTTCTAAACAACACATGCAAAATGGCTTATAATGTCTGGAGATATTAATATTTGTCAGTTGTACTAGAAAAATGATCATTTGTAAGGTTTGCAAAGACATAAAGTTGTTTTGTAATTCAAAACAGATGTATATTTGTCATACTAAATATGAAAGGTTTATAGACATAACTCCAAAACCAAACATAATTTCTGTCAAAAAAAAGCCTGTAATATTGAATTTATGTGAGTTTTACAAGAATCAAGTATTTTGGAAAGGTTCACAAATACAGAAATTAGGTTTTATTCACTATGACAGTATACTGTCAAACTCAATAAGAAATTTTTGAAACATAATTCCAAAAACACAAATGCAAAATGTCTAATAACGCCTGAAGATATGTATCTTTAAGAGTTTTACAGGAAAGAAACATTTGGCAAGGTTTGCAAAAACAACAGGTAATGTTTTACTCAATTTGACAGTATCATACTTACAATCCTGAGATAATGCGAAAAAAGCAATACAAATGTATTACAACATAATTCCTAATCCAAACGTGCAAAATGTCTAAAAAAGAATGTGAAATTGAATCCATGGGAGTTTTACTAGGAACAGTTATTTTTATATGGTTTGCAAATCAAAAATTATGTTTTATTCAATATGACTCTATACTGTAACACTCAATATTACAGTTATTTAAACCTAACTTCTAAACCACACATGAAAAATGGCCAATAATGCCTGAAATAATGCATCTCTGAGAGTTTTACTTGAAACATGTGCTTTTTTAAATTTTGAAAATGGACAAAGTAGTTTTTTACTCAGTATGACAATAATGATCTTAGAATCCTGAGATAAGGCGAAAAAAGCAATAAAAATGTATTCCAACATAATTCCTAATCCAAATGTGCAAAATTTCTAAAAATGTCTGTGATATTGAATCAATATGAGTTTTACTAAAAAAGATTGTTTTTCTATGGTTTGCAACTACAAAAATTAGGTTCTACTCAATATGACTGTATACTGTAACACTCAATATGACAGTTATTTAAACATAACTTCTAAACCACACATGAAAAATGGCTAATAATGCCTGAAATAATGCATCTTCGGGAGTTTTGATCGAAAGATATGCTTTTTAAAATCTTGCAAATGCAAAAAGTAGTTTTTTATTCAATAAGACAGTAATGTTCCTACAATCCTGAGATAATGCGAAAAAAGCAATAAAAATGTATTCAAACATAACTTCTAAACAACACATGCAAAATGGCTTATAATGTCTGGAGATATTAATATTTGTCAGTTGTACTAGAAAAATGATCATTTGTAAGGTTTGCAAAGACATAAAGTTGTTTTGTAATTCAAAACAGATGTATATTTGTCATACTAAATATGAAAGGTTTATAGACATAACTCCAAAACCAAACATAATTTCTGTCAAAAAAAAGCCTGTAATATTGAATTTATGTGAGTTTTACAAGAATCAAGTATTTTGGAAAGGTTCACAAATACAGAAATTAGGTTTTATTCACTATGACAGTATACTGTCCAACTCAATAAGAAAGTTTTTGAAACATAATTCCAAAAATACACATGCAAAATGTCTAATAACGCCTGAAGATATGTATCTTTAAGAGTTTTACAGGAAAGAAACATTTGGCAAGGTTTGCAAAAACAACAGGTAATGTTTTACTCAATTTGACAGTATCATACTTACAATCCTGAGATAATGCGAAAAAAGCAATACAAATGTATTACAACATAATTCCTAATCCAAACGTGCAAAATGTCTAAAAAAGAATGTGAAATTGAATCCATGGGAGTTTTACTAGGAACAGTTATTTTTATATGGTTTGCAAATCAAAAATTATGTTTTATTCAATATGACTCTATACTGTAACACTCAATATTACAGTTATTTAAACATAACTTCTAAACCACACATGAAAAATGGCCAATAATGCCTGAAATAATGCATCTCTGAGAGTTTGACTTGAAACATGTGCTTTTTTAAATTTTGAAAATGGACAAAGTAGTTTTTTACTCAGTATGACAATAATGATCTTAGAATCCTGAGATAATGCGAAAAAAGCAATAAAAATGTATTCCAACATAATTCCTAATCCAAATGTGCAAAATTTCTAAAAATGTCTGTGATATTGAATCAATATGAGTTTTACTAAAAAAGATTGTTTTTCTATGGTTTGCAACTACAAAAATTAGGTTCTACTCAATATGACTGTCTCCTCTCTGAGCTGCTACCTTACCGTGGTAGTGGGGTTTGCGTGTCCCAATGATCCTAGGAGCTATGTTGTCTGGGGGCTTTCATGCCCCCTGGTAGGGTCTCCCAAGACAAACAGGTCCTAGGTGAGTGATCAGACAAAGAGCAGCTCAAAGACTTCTATGGAATTACAACAAAATGAACCCAGATTTCCCTCGCCCGGAAGTGGGTCACCGGGGCCCCGCTCTGGAGCCAGGCCCGGAGTTGGGGCACGATGGCGAGCGCCTGGTGGTCGGGCCTGTCCCCATGGGGCCCGGCTGGGCACAGCCCGAAGAGGCAACGTGGGTCATCCCTCCAATGGGCTCACCACTCATAGGAGGGGCCATAGAGGTCGGGTGCATTGTGAGCTGGGCGGCAGCCGAAGGCAGGGTACTTGGCGGTCCGATCCTCGGCTACAGAAGCTAGCTCTTGGGACGTGGAACGTCACCTCACTAGGGGGGAAGGAGCCTGAGCTAGTGCGCGAGGTAGAGAAGTTCCGGCTGGATATAGTCGGACTCACCTCGACGCACAGCAAGGGCTCTGGAACCAGTTCTCTCGAGAGGGACTGGAACCTCTTCCACTCTGGCGTTGCCGGCAGTGAGAGGCGACGGGCTGGGGTGGCAATTCTCGTTGCCCCCCGGCTCAAAGCCTGCACGTTTGAGTTCAACCCAGTGGACGAGAGGGTAGCTTCCCTTCGCCTTCGGGTGGGGGGATGGGTCCTGACTGTTGTTTGTGCTTACGCACCAAACAGCAGTTCAGAATACCCACCCTTTTTGGGTACACTCGAGGGAGTACTGGAAAGTGCTCCTCCGGTTGATTCCCTTGTCCTACTGGGAGACTTCAACGCTCATGTTGGCAACGACAGTGAAACCTGGAGAGGCGTGATTGGGAAGAATGGTCGCCCGGATCTAAACCCGAGTGGTGTTTTGATATTGGACTTTTGTGCTCGTCACAGTTTGTCCATAACAAACACCATGTTCAAACATAAGGGTGTCCATATGTGCACTTGGCACCAGGACACCCTAGGCCGCAGTTCCATGATCGACTTTGTAGTTGTGTCATCGGTTTTGCGGCCTTATGTTTTGGACACTCGGGTGAAGAGAGGGGCGGAGCTTTCTACCGATCACCACCTGGTGGTGAGTTGGCTGCGATGGTGGGGGAGGATGCCGGACAGACCTGGCAGGCCCAAGCGCATTGTGAGGGTCTGCTGGGAACGTCTGGCAGAGTCTCCTGTCAGAGAGAGTTTCAATTCACACCTCCGGGAGAACTTTGAACATGTCACGAGGGAGGTGCGGGACATTGAGTCCGAGTGGACCATGTTCCGAACCTCTATTGTCGAGGCGGCTGATTGGAGCTGTGGCCGCAAGGTTGTTGGTGCCTGTCGTGGCGGTAATCCCAGAACCCGTTGGTGGACACCAGCAGTGAGGGATGCCGTCAAGCTGAAGAAGGAGTCCTATCGGGTTCTTTTGGCTCATAGGACTCCGGAGGCAGTGGACGGGTACCGACGGGCCAAGCGGTGTGCAGCTTTAGCGGTCGCGGGGGCAAAAACTCGGACATGGGAAGAGTTCGGGGAAGCCATGGAAAACGACTTCCGGACGGCTTCGAAGCGATTCTGGACCACCATACGGCGCCTCAGGAAGGGGAAGCAGTGCACTATCAACACCGTGTATGGTGCGGATGGTGTTCTGCTGACTTCGACTGCGGATGTTGTGGATCGGTGGAGGGAATACTTCGAAGACCTCCTCAATCCCACCAACACGTCTTTCTTTGAGGAAGCGGTGCCTGGGGAATCTGTAGTGGACTCTCCTTTTTCTGGGGCTGAGGTCGCTGAGGTAGTTAAAAAGCTCCTCGGCGGCAAGGCCCCGGGGTTGGATGAGATCCGCCCGGAGTTCCTTAAGGCTCTGGATGCTGTGGGGCTGTCTTGGTTGACAAGACTCTGCAGCATCGCGTGGACATCGGGGGCGGTACCTCTGGATTGGCAGACCGGGGTGGTGGTCCCTCTCTTTAAGAAGGGGGACCGGAGGGTGTGTTCCAACTATCGTGGGATCACACTCCTCAGCCTTCCCGGTAAGGTTTATTCAGGTGAACTGGAGAGGAGGCTTCGCCGGATAGTCGAACCTCGGATTCAGGAGGAACAGTGTGGTTTTCGTCCTGGTCGTGGAACTGTGGACCAGCTCTATACTCTCGGCAGGGTTCTTGAGGGTGCATGGGAGTTTGCCCAACCAGTCTACATGTGCTTTGTGGACTTGGAGAAGGCATTCGACCGTGTCCCTCGGGAAGTCCTGTGGGGAGTGCTCAGAGAGTATGGGGTATCGGAATGTCTTATTGTGACAGTCCGCTCCCTGTATGATCAGTGTCAGAGCTTGGTCCGCATTGCTGGCAGTAAGTCGGACACGTTTCCAGTGAGGGTTGGACTCCTACAAGGCTGTCCTTTGTCACCGATTCGATTCATAACTTTTATGGACAGAATTTCTAGGCGCATCCAAGGCGTTGAGGGGTTCCGGTTTGGTGGCCACGGGATTAGGTCTCTGCTTTTTGCAGATGATGTAGTCCTGATGGCTTCATCTGGCCGGGATCTTCAGCTCTCACTGGATCGGTTCGCAGCCGAGTGTGAAGCGACCGGAATGAGAATCAGCACCTCCAAGTCCGAGTCCATGGTTCTCACCCGGAAAAGGGTGGAGTGCCATCTCCGGGTTGGGGAGGAGACCCTGCCCCAAGTGGAGGAGTTCAAGTACCTAGGAGTCTTGTTCACGAGTGGGGGAAGAGTGGATCGTGAGATCGACAGGCGGATCGGTGCGGCGTCTTCAGTAATGCGGACGTTGTATCGATCCGTTGTGGTGAAGAAGGAGCTGAGCCGGAAGGCAAAGCTCTCAATTTACCGGTCGATCTACGTTCCCATCCTCACCTATGGTCATGAGCTTTGGGTCATGACCGAAAGGATAAGATCACGGGTACAAGCGGCCGAAATGAGTTTCCTCCGCCGGGTGGCGGGGCTCTCCCTTAGAGATAGGGTGAGAAGCTCTGCCATCCGGGAGGAGCTCAACGTAAAGCCGCTGCTCCTCCACATCGAGAGGAGCCAGATGAAGTGGTTCGGGCATCTGGTCAGGATGCCACCCGAACGCCTCCCTAGGGATGTGTTTAGGGCACGTCCAGCTGGTAGGAGGCCACGGGGAAGACCCAGGACACGTTGGAAAGACTATGTCTCCCGGCTGGCCTGGGAATGCCTTGGGATCCCCCGGGAAGAGCTAGACGAAGTGGCTGGAGATAGGGAAGTCTGGGCTTCCCTGCTTAGGCTGCTGCCCCCGCGACGCGACCTCGGATAAGCGGAAGATGATGGATGGATGGATGGATGGGCAATATGACTGTATACTGTAACACTCAATATGACAGTTATTTAAACATAACTTCTAAACCACACATGAAAAATGGCTAATAATGCCTGAAATAATGCATCTTCGGGAGTTTTGATCGAAACATATGCTTTTTAAAATCTTGCAAATGCAAAAAGTAGTTTTTCATTCAATAAGACAGTAATGTTCCTACAATCCTGAGATAATGCGAAAAAAGCAATAAAAATGTATTCAAACATAAATTCTAAACAACACATGCAAAATGGCTTATAATGTCTGGAGATATTCATATTTGTCAGTTGTACTAGAAAAATGATTAATTTGTAAGGTTTGCAAAGACATAAAGTTGTTTTGTAATTCAAAACAGATGTATATTTGTCATACTAAATGTGAAAGGTTTATAGACATAACTCCAAAACCAAACATAATTTCTGTCAAAAAAAAGCCTGTAATATTGAATTTATGTGAGTTTTACAAGTATCAAGTATTTTGGAAAGGTTCACAAATACAGAAATTAGGTTTTATTCACTATGACAGTATACTGTCAAACTCAATAAGAAATTTTTGAAACATAATTCCAAAAATACAAATGCAAAATGTCTAATAACGCCCGAAGATATGTATCTTTAAGAGTTTTACTGGAAAGAAACATTTGGCAAGGTTTGCAAAAACAACAGGTAATGTTTTACTCAATTTGACAGTATCATACTTACAATCCTGAGATAATGCGAAAAAAGCAATAAAAATGTATTACAACATAATTCCTAATCCAAACGTGCAAAATGTCTAAAAAAGAATGTGAAATTGAATCCATGGGAGTTTTACTAGGAACAGTTATTTTTATATGGTTTGCAAATCAAAAATTATGTTTTATTCAATATGACTCTATACTGTAACACTCAATATTACAGTTATTTAAACATAACTTCTAAACCACACATGAAAAATGGCCAATAACGCCTGAAATAATGCATCTCTGAGAGTTTGACTTGAAACATGTGCTTTTTTAAATTTTGAAAATGGACAAAGTAGTTTTTTACTCAGTATGACAATAATGATCTTAGAATCCTGAGATAATGCGAAAAAAGCAATAAAAATGTATTCCAACATAATTCCTAATCCAAATGTGCAAAATTTCTAAAAATGCCTGTGATATTGAATCAATGTGAGTTTTACTAAAAAATATTGTTTTTCTATGGTTTGCAACTACAAAAATTAGGTTCTACTCAATATTACTGTATACTGTAACACTCAATATGACAGTTATTTAAACATAACTTCTAAACCACACATGAAAAATGGCTAATAATGCCTGAAATAATGCATCTTCGGGAGTTTTGATCGAAACATATACTTTTTAAAATCTTGCAAATGCAAAAAGTAGTTTTTTATTCAATAAGACAGTAATGTTCCTACAATCCTGAGATAATGCGAAAAAAGCAATAAAAATGTATTCAAACATAACTTCTAAACAACACATGCAAAATGGGTTATAATGTCTGGAGATATTCATCTTTGTCAGTTGTACTAGAAAAATGATCATTTGTAAGGTTTGCAAAGACATAAAGTTGTTTTGTAATTCAAAACAGATGTATATTTGTCATACTAAATATGAAAGGTTTATAGACATAACTCCAAAACCAAACATAATTTCTGTCAAAAAAAAAGCCTGTAATATTGAATTTATGTGAGTTTTACAAGAATCAAGTATTTTGGAAAGGTTCACAAATACAGAAATTAGGTTTTATTCACTATGACAGTATACTGTCAAACTCAATAAGAAATTTTTGAAACATAATTCCAAAAATACAAATACAAAATGTCTAATAACGCCTGAAGATATGTATCTTTAAGAGTTTTACTGGAAAGAAACATTTGGCAAGGTTTGCAAAAACAACAGGTAATGTTTTACTCAATTTGACAGTATCATACTTACAATCCTGAGATAATGCGAAAAAAGCAATAAAAATGTATTACAACATAATTCCTAATCCAAACGTGCAAAATGTCTAAAAAAGAATGTGAAATTGAATCCATGGGAGTTTTACTAGGAACAGTTATTTTTATATGGTTTGCAAATCAAAAATTATGTTTTATTCAATATGACTCTATACTGTAACACTCAATATTACAGTTATTTAAACATAACTTCTAAACCACACATGAAAAATGGCCAATAATGCCTGAAATAATGCATCTCTGAGAGTTTTACTTGAAACATGTGCTTTTTTAAATTTTGAAAATGGACAAAGTAGTTTTTTACTCAGTATGACAATAATGATCTTAGAATCCTGAGATAATGCGAAAAAAGCAATAAAAATGCATTCCAACATAATTCCTAATCCAAATGTGCAAAATTTCTAAAAACGTCTGTGATATTGAATCAATATGAGTTTTACTAAAAAAGATTGTTTTTCTATGGTTTGCAACTACAAAAATTAGGTTCTACTCAATATGACTGTATACTGTAACACTCAATATGACAGTTATTTAAACATAACTTCTAAACCACACATGAAAAATGGCTAATAATGCCTGAAATAATGCATCTTCGGGAGTTTTGATCGAAACATATGCTTTTTAAAATCTTGCAAATGCAAAAATTAGTTTTGTATTCAATAAGACAGTAATGTTCCTACAATCCTGAGATAATGCGAAAAAAGCAATAAAAATGTATTCCAACATAACTTAAATGATAAATGGGTTGTACTTGTATAGCGCTTTTCTACCTTCAAGGTACTCAAAGCGCTTTGACACTACTTCCATATTTACACACACATTCACACACTGATGGAGGGAGCTGCCATGCAAGGCGCCAACCAGCACCCATCAGGAGCAAGGGTGAAGTGTCTTCCTCAGGACACAACGGATGTGACGAAGTTGGTACTAGGTGGGATTTGAACCAGGGACCCTCGGGTTGCGCACGGCCACTCTCCCACTGCGCCACGCCGTCCAACTTCTAAACAACACATGCAAAATGGCTTATAATGTCTGGATATATTCATCTTTGTCAGTTGTACTAGAAAAATGATCATTTGTAAGGTTTGCAAAGACATTAAGTTGTTTTGTAATTCAAAACAGATGTATATTTGTCATACTAAATATGAAAGGTTTATAGACATAACTCCAAAACCAAACATAATTTCTGTCAAAAAAAAGCCTGTAATATTGAATTTATTTGAGTTTTACAAGAATCAAGTATTTTGGAAAGGTTCACAAATACAGAAATTAGGTTTTATTCACTATGACAGTATGCTGTCAAACTCAATAAGAAAATGTTGAAACATAATTCCAAAAATACAAATGCAAAATGTCTAATAACGCCTGAAGATATGTATCTTTAAGAGTTTTACTGGAAAGAAACATTTGGCAAGGTTTGCAAAAACAACAGGTAATGTTTTACTCAATTTGACAGTATCATACTTACAATCCTGAGATAATGCGAAAAAAGCAATAAAAATGTATTACAACATAATTCCTAATCCAAACGTGCAAAATGTCTAAAAAAGAATGTGAAATTGAATCCATGGGAGTTTTACTAAGAACAGCTACTTTTATATGGTTTGCAAATCAAAAATTATGTTATATTCAATATGACTCTATACTGTAACGATCAATATTACAGTTATTTAAACATAACTTCTAAACCACACATGAAAAATGGCCAATAATGCCTGAAATAATGCATCTCTGAGAGTTTTACTTGAAACATGTGCTTTTTTAAATTTTGAAAATGGACAAAGTAGTTTTTTACTCAGTATGACAATAATGATCTTAGAATCCTGAGATAATGCGAAAAAAGCAATAAAAATGTATTCCAACATAATTCCTAATCCAAATGTGCAAAATTTCTAAAAACGTCTGTGATATTGAATCAATATGAGTTTTACTAAAAAAGATTGTTTTTCTATGGTTTGCAACTACAAAAATTAGGTTCTACTCAATATGACTGTATACTGTAACACTCAATATGACAGTTATTTAAACATAACTTCTAAACCACACATGAAAAATGGCTAATAATGCCTGAAATAATGCATCTTCGGGAGTTTTGATCGAAACATATGCTTTTTAAAATCTTGCAAATGCAAAAATTAGTTTTGTATTCAATAAGACAGTAATGTTCCTACAATCCTGAGATAATGCGAAAAAAGCAATAAAAATGTATTCCAACATAACTTCTAAACAACACATGCAAAATGGCTTATAATGTCTGGATATATTCATCTTTGTCAGTTGTACTAGAAAAATGATCATTTGTAAGGTTTGCAAAGACATAAAGTTGTTTTGTAATTCAAAACAGATGTATATTTGTCATACTAAATATGAAAGGTTTATAGACATAACTCCAAAACCAAACATAATTTCTGTCAAAAAAAGCCTGTAATATTGAATTTATTTGAGTTTTACAAGAATCAAGTATTTTGGAAAGGTTCACAAATACAGAAATTAGGTTTTATTCACTATGACAGTATGCTGTCAAACTCAATAAGAAAATGTTGAAACATAATTCCAAAAATACAAATGCAAAATGTCTAATAACGCCTGAAGATATGTATCTTTAAGAGTTTTACTGGAAAGAAACATTTGGCAAGGTTTGCAAAAACAACAGGTAATGTTTTACTCAATTTGACAGTATCATACTTACAATCCTGAGATAATGCGAAAAAAGCAATAAAAATGTATTACAACATAATTCCTAATCCAAACGTGCAAAATGTCTAAAAAAAGAATGTGAAATTGAATCCATGGGAGTTTTACTAAGAACAGTTACTTTTATATGGTTTGCAAATCAAAATTATGTTATATTCAATATGACTCTATACTGTAACGATCAATATTACAGTTATTTAAACATAACTTCTAAACCACACATGAAAAATGGCCAATAATGCCTGAAATAATGCATCTCTGAGAGTTTTACTTGAAACATGTGCTTTTTTAAATTTTGAAAATGGACAAAGTAGTTTTTTACTCAGTATGACAATAATGATCTTAGAATCCTGAGATAATGCGAAAAAAGCAATAAAAATGTATTCCAACATAATTCCTAATCCAAATGTGCAAAATTTCTAAAAATGTCTGTGATATTGAATCAATATGAGTTTTACTAAAAAAGATTGTTTTTCTATGGTTTGCAACTACAAAAATTAGGTTCTACTCAATATGACTGTATACTGTAACACTCAATATGACAGTTATTTAAACATAACTTCTAAACCACACATGAAAAATGGCTAATAATGCCTGAAATAATGCATCTTCGGGAGTTTTGATCGAAACATATACTTTTTAAAATCTTGCAAATGCAAAAAGTAGTTTTTTATTCAATAAGACAGTAATGTTCCTACAATCCTGAGATAATGCGAAAAAAGCAATAAAAATGTATTCAAACATAACTTCTAAACAACACATGCAAAATGGCTTATAATGTCTGGAGATATTCATCTTTGTCAGTTGTACTAGAAAAATGATCATTTGTAAGGTTTGCAAAGACATAAAGTTGTTTTGTAATTCAAAACAGATGTATATTTGTCATACTAAATATGAAAGGTTTATAGACATAACTCCAAAACCAAACATACTTTCTGTCAAAAAAAGCCTGTAATATTGAATTTATGTGAGTTTTACAAGAATCAAGTATTTTGGAAAGGTTCACAAATACAGAAATTAGGTTTTATTCACAATGACAGTATACTGTCAAACTCAATAAGAAAGTTTTGAAACATAATTCCAAAAATACAAATGCAAAATGTCTAATAACGCCCGAATATATATATCTTTAAGAGTTTTACTGGAAAGAAACATTTGGCAAGGTTTGCAAGACAACAAGTAATGTTTTATTCAGTTTGATAGTATCATACTTACAATCCTGAGATAATGCGAAAAAAGCAATAAAAATGTATTACAACATAATTCCTAATCCAAACGTGCAAAATGTCTAAAAAAGAATGTGAAATTCAATCCATGGGAGTTTTACTAAGAACAGTTATTTTTATATGGTTTGCAAATCAAAAATGATGTTTTATTCAATATGACTCTATACTGTAACACTCAATATTACAGTTATTTAAACATAACTTCTAAACCACACATGAAAAATGGCCAATAATGCCTGAAATAATGCATCTCTGAGAGTTTTACTTGAAACATGTGCTTTTTTAAATTTTGAAAATGGACAAAGTAGTTTTTTACTCAGTATGACAATAATGATCTTAGAATCCTGAGATAATGCGAAAAAGCAATAAAAATGTATTCCAACATAATTCCTAATCCAAATGTGCAAAATTTCTAAAAATGCCTGTGATATTGAATCAATGTGAGTTTTACTAAAAAAGATTGTTTTTCTATGGTTTGCAACTACAAAAATTAGGTTCTACTCAATATGACTGTATACTGTAACACTCAATATGACAGTTATTTAAACATTACTTCTAAACCACACATGAAAAATGGCTAATAGTGCCTGAAATAATGCATCTTTGGGAGTTTTGATCGAAACATATGCTTTTTAAAATCTTGCAAATGCAAAAAGTAGTTTTTTTTATTCAATAAGACAGTAATGTTCCTACAATCCTGAGATAATGCGAAAAAAGCAATACAAATGTATTCAAACATAACTTCTAAACAACACATGCAAAATGGCTTATAATGTCTGGAGATATTCATCTTTGTCAGTTGTACTAGAAAAATGATCATTTCTAAGGTTTGCAAAGACATAAAGTTGTTTTGTAATTCAAAACAGATGTATATTTGTCATACTAAATATGAAAGGTTTATAGACATAACTCCAAAACCAAACATAATTTCCGCCAAAAAAAAGCCTGTAATATTGAATTTATGTGAGCTTTTACAAGAATCAAGTATTTTGGAAAGGTTCACAAATACAGAAATTAGGTTTTATTCACAATGACAGTATACTGTCAAACTCAATAAGAAAGTTTTGAAACATAATTCGTAAAATACAAATGCAAAATGTCTAATAACGCCCGAATATATGTATCTTTAAGAGTTTTACTGGAAAGAAACATTTGGCAAGGTTTGCAAAAACAACAGGTAATGTTTTACTCAATTTGAGAGTATCATACTTACAATCCTGAGATAATGCGAAAAAAGCAATAAAAATGTATTACAACATAATTCCTAATCCAAACGTGCAAAATGTCTAAAAAAGAATGTGAAATTCAATCCATGGGAGTTTTACTAAGAACAGTTATTTTTATATGGTTTGCAAATCAAAAATGATGTTTTATTCAATATGACTCTATACTGTAACACTCAATATTACAGTTATTTAAACATAACTTCTAAACCACACATGAAAAATGCCCAATAATGCCTGAAATAATGTATCTCTGAGAGTTTTACTTGAAGCATGTGCTTTTTTAAATTTTGAAAATGGAAAAAGTAGTTTTTTACTCAGTCTGACAATAATGATCTTAGAATCCTGAGATAATGCGAAAAAGAGCAATAAAAATTTATTCCAACATAATTCCTAATCCAAATGTGCAAAATTTCTAAAAATGTCTGTGATATTGAATAAATATGAGTTTTACTAAAAAATATTGTTTTTCTATTGTTTGCAACTACAAAAATTAGGTTCTACTCAATATGACTGTATACTGTAACACTCAATATTACAGTTATTTAAACATAACTTCTAAACCACACATGAAAAATGGCCAATAATGCCTGAAATAATGCATCTCTGAGAGTTTGACTTGAAACATGTGCTTTTTTAAATTTTGAAAATGGACAAAGTAGTTTTTTACTCAGTATGACAATAATGATCTTAGAATCCTGAGATAATGCGAAAAAAACTATAAAAATGTATTCCAACATAATTCCTAATCCAAATGTGCAAAATTTCTAAAAATGCCTTTGATATTGAATCAATGTGAGTTTTACTAAAAAATATTGTTTTTCTATGGTTTGCAACTACAAAAATTAGGTTCTACTCAATATGACTGTATACTGTAACACTAAATGTGACAGTTATTTAAACATAACTTCTAAACCACACATGAAAAATGGCTAATAATGCCTGAAATAATGCATCTTCAGGAGTTTTGATCGAAACATATGCTTTTTAAAATCTTGCAAATGCAAAAAGTAGTTTTTTTATTCAATAAGACAGTAATGTTCCTACAATCCTGAGATAATGCGAAAAAAGCAATAAACATGTATTCAAACATAACTTCTAAACAACACATGCAAAATGGCTTATAATGTCTGGAGATATTCATCTTCGTCAGTTGTACTAGAAAAATGATCATTTGTAAGGTTTGCAAAGACATAAAGTTGTTTTGTAATTCAAAACAGATGTATATTTGTCATACTAAATATGAAAGGTTTATAGACATAACTCCAAAACCAAACATAATTTCTGTCAAAAAAAAGCCTGTAATATTGAATTTATGTGAGCTTTTACAAGAATCAAGTATTTTGGAAAGGTTCACAAATACAGAAAATAGGTTTTATTCACAATGACAGTATACTGTCAAACTCAATAAGAAAGTTTTGAAACATAATTCCAAAAATACAAATGCAAAATGTCTAGTAACGCCTGAAGATATGTATCTTTAAGAGTTTTACTGGAAAGAAACATTTGGCAAGGTTTGCAAAAACAACAGGTAATGTTTTACTCAATTTGACAGTATCATACTTACAATCCTGAGATAATGCGAAAAAAGCAATAAAAATGTATTACAACATAATTCCTAATCCAAACGTGCAAAATGTCTAAAAAAGAATGTGAAATTGAATCCATGGGAGTTTTACTAGGAACAGTTATTTTATATGGTTTGCAAATCAAAAATTATGTTTTATTCAATATGTCTCTATACTGTAACACTCAATATTACAGTTATTTAAACATATTCTAAACCACACATGAAAAATGGCCAATAATGCCTGAAATAATGCATCTCTGAGAGTTTGACTTGAAACATGTGCTTTTTTAAATTTTGAAAATGGACAAAGTAGTTTTTTACTCAGTATGAAAATAATGATCTTAGAATCCTGAGATAATAAGAAAAAAACAATAAAAATGTATTCCAACATAATTCCTAATCCAAATGTGCAAAATTTCTAAAAATGCCTGTGATATTGAATCAATGTGAGTTTTACTAAAAAATATTGTTTTTCTATGGTTTGCAACTACAAAAATTAGGTTCTACTCCATATGACTGTATACTGTAACACTCAATATGACAGTTATTTAAACATTACTTCTAAACCACACATGAAAAATGGCTAATAATGCCTGAAATAATGCATTTTCGGGAGTTTTGATCGAAACATATGCTTTTTAAAATCTTGCAAACGCAAAAAGTATTTTTTTTATTCAATAAGACAGTAATGTTCCTACAATCCTGAGATAATGCGAAAAAAGCAATAAAAATGTATTCAAACATAACTTCTAAACAACACATGCAAAATGGCTTATAATGTCTGGAGATATTCATCTTTGTCAGTTGTACTAGAAAAATTATCATTTGTAAGGTTTGCAAAGACATAAAGTTGTTTTGTAATTCAAAACAGATGTATATTTGTCATACTAAATATGAAAGGTTTCTAGACATAACTCCAAAACCAAACATACTTTCTGTCAAAAAAAGCCTGTAATATTGAATTTATGTGAGTTTTACAAGAATCAAGTATTTTGGAAAGGTTCACAAATACAGAAATTAGGTTTTATTCACAATGACAGTATACTGTCAAACTCAATAAGAAAGTTTTTGAAACATAATTCCAAAAATACACATGCAAAATGTCTAATAACACCTGAAGATATGTATCTTTAAGAGTTTTACTGGAAAGAAACATTTGGCAAGGTTTGCAAACAACAAGTAATGTTTTATTCGGTTTGACAGTATCATACTTACAATCCTGAGATAATGCGAAACAAGCAATAAAAATGTATTACAACATAATTCCTAATCCAAACGTGCAAAATGTCTAAAAAAGAATGTGAAATTGAATCCATGGGAGTTTTACTAGGAAGTGTTATTTTATATGGTTTGCAAATCAAAAATGATGTTTTATTCAATATGACTCTATTCTGTAACACTCAATATTACAGTTATTTAAACATAACTTCTAAACCACACATGAAAAATGGCCAATAATGCCTGAAATAACGCATCTCTGAGAGTTTTACTTGAAGCATGTGCTTTTTTAAATTTTGAAAATGGACAAAGTGTTTTTTTACTCAGTATGACAATAATGATCTTAGAATCCTGAGACAACGCGAAAAAAAGCACTAAAAATGTATTCCAACATAATTCCTAATCCAAATGTGCAAAATTTCTAAAAATGCCTGTGATATTGAATCAATGTGAGTTTTACTAAAAAATATTGTTTTTCTATGGTTTGCAACTACAAAAATTAGGTTCTACTCAATATGACTGTATACTGTAACACTAAATGTGACAGTTATTTAAACATAACTTCTAAACCACACATGAAAAATGGCTAATAATGCCTGAAATAATGCATCTTCAGGAGTTTTGATCGAAACATATGCTTTTTAAAATCTTGCAAATGCAAAAAGTAGTTTTTTTATTCAATAAGACAGTAATGTTCCTACAATCCTGAGATAATGCGAAAAAAGCAATAAAAATGTATTCAAACTTAACTTCTAAACAACACATGCAAAATGGCTTATAATGTCTGGAGATATTCATATTTGTCAGTTGTACTAGAAAAATGATCATTTGTAAGGTTTGCAAAGACATAAAGTTGTTTTGTAATTCAAAACAGATGTATATTTGTCATACTAAATATGAAAGGTTTATAGACATAACTCCAAAACCAAACATAATTTCTGTCAAAAAAAAGCCTGTAATATTGAATTTATGTGAGCTTTTACAAGAATCAAGTATTTTGGAAAGGTTCACAAATACAGAAAATAGGTTTTATTCACAATGACAGTATACTGTCAAACTCAATAAGAAAGTTTCTAAACATAATTCCAAAAATACAAATGCAAAATGTCTAATAACGCCTGAAGATATGTATCTTTAAGAGTTTTACTGGAAAGAAACATTTGGCAAGGTTTGCAAAAACAACAGGTAATGTTTTACTCAATTTGACAGTATCATACTTACAATCCTGAGATAATGCGAAAAAAGCAATAAAAATGTATTACAACATAATTCCTAATCCAAACGTGCAAAATGTCTAAAAAAGAATGTGAAATTGAATCCATGGGAGTTTTACTAAGAACAGTTATTTTATATGGTTTGCAAATCAAAAATTATGTTTTATTCAATATGACTCTATACTGTAACACTCAATATTACAGTTATTTAAACATAACTTCTAAACCACACATGAAAAATGGCCAATAATGCCTGAAATAATGCATCTCTGAGAGTTTGACTTGAAACATGTGCTTTTTTAAATTTTGAAAATGGACAAAGTAGTTTTTTACTCAGTATGACAATAATGATCTTAGAATCCTGAGATAATAAGAAAAAAACAATAAAAATGTATTCCAACATAATTCCTAATCCAAATGTGCAAAATTTCTAAAAATGCCTGTGATATTGAATCAATGTGAGTTTTACTAAAAAATATTGTTTTTCTATGGTTTGCAACTACAAAAATTAGGTTCTACTCAATATGACTGTATACTGTAACACTCAATATGACAGTTATTTAAACATAACTTCTAAACCACACATGAAAAATGGCTAATAATGCCTGAAATAATGCATCTTCGGGAGTTTTGATCGAAACATATGCTTTTTAAAATCTTGCAAATGCAAAAAGTAGTTTTTTTAATTCAATAAGACAGTAATGTTCCTACAATCCTGAGATAATGCGAAAAAAGCAATAAAAATGTATTCAAACATAACTTCTAAACAACACATGCAAAATGGCTTATAATGTCTGGAGATATTCATCTTTGTCAGTTGTACTAGAAAAATGATCATTTGTAAGGTTTGCAAAGACATAAAGTTGTTTTGTAATTCAAAACTTCTAAACAACACATGCAAAATGGCTTATAATGTCTGGAGATATTCATCTTTGTCAGTTGTACTAGAAAAATTATCATTTGTGGATGGATGGATGGATTTATCCATCCATCCATCCATTTTCTACCGCTTAATCCCTTTTGGGGTCGCGGGGGGCGCTGGCGCCTATCTCACCCTGCGATGAGGTGGCGACTTGTCCAGGGTGTACCCTGCCTTTCATATTTAGTATGACAAATATACATCTGTTTTGAATTACAAAACAGATGTATATTTGTCATACTAAATATGAAAGGTTTATAGACATAACTCCAAAACCAAACATACTTTCTGTCAAAAAAAGCCTGTAATATTGAATTTATGTGAGTTTTACAAGAGTCAAGTATTTTAGAAAGGTTCACAAATACAGAAATAAGTTTTTTTCTCTATGACAGTATACTGTCAAACTCAATAAGAAAGTTTTTGAAACATAATTCCAAAAATACACATGCAAAATGTCTAATAACGCCTGAAGATATGTATCTTTAAGAGTTTTACTTTAAAGAAACATTTGGCAAGGTTTGCAAAAACAACAAGTAATGTTTTACTCAATTTGACAGTATCATACTTACAATCCTCAGATAATACGAAAAAAGCAATAAAAATGTATTACAACATAATTCCTAATCCAAACGTGCAAAATGTCTAAAAAAGAATGTGAAATTGAATCCATGGGAGTTTTACTAGGAACAGTTATTTTATATGGTTTGCAAATCAAAAATGATGTTTTATTCAATATGACTCTATACTGTAACACTCAATATTACAGTTATTTAAACATAACTTCTAAACCACACATGAGAAATGGCCAATAATGCCTGAAATAATGCATCTCTGAGAGTTTGACTTGAAGCATGTGCTTTTTTAAATTTTGAAAATGGACAAAGTAGTTTTTTACTCAGTATGACAATAATGATCTTAGAATCCTGAGATAATGCGAAATAAGCAATAAAAATGTATTCCAACATAATTCCTAATCCAAATGTACAAAATTTCTAAAAATGCCTGTGATATTGAATCAATGTGAGTTTTACTAAAAAAGATTGTTTTTCTATGGTTTGCAACTACAAAAATTAGGTTCTACTCAATATGACTGTATACTGTAACACTCAATATGACAGTTATTTAAACATTACTTCTAAACCACACATGAAAAATGGCTAATAATGCCTGAAATAATGCATCTTCGGGAGTTTTGATTGAAACATATGCTTTTTAAAATCTTGCAAATGCAGAGAGTAGTTTTTTTATTCAATAAGACAGCAATGTTCCTACAATCCTGGGATAATGCGAAAAAAGCAATAAAAATGTATTCAAACATAACTTATAAACAACACATGCAAAATGGCTTATAATGTCTGGAGATATTAATCTTTGTCAGTTGTACTAGAAAAATTATCATTTGTAAGGTTTGCAAAGACATTAAGTTGTTTTGTAATTCAAAACAGATGTATATTTGTCATACTAAATATGAAAGGTTTATGGACATACTCCAAAACCAAACATAATTTCTGTCAAAAAAAGCCTGTAATATTGAATTTATGTGAGTTTTACAAGAATTAAGTATTTTGGAAAGGTTCACAAATACAGAAATTAGGTTTTATTCACTATGACAATATACTGTGAAACTCAATAAGAAAGTTTTTGAAACATAATTCCAAAAATACACATGCAAAATGTCTAATAACGCCTGAAGATATGTATCTTTAAGTGTTTTACTGGAAAGAAACATTTGGCAAGGTTTGCAAAAACAACAAGTAATGTTTTACTCAATTTGACAGTATCATACTTACAATCCTGAGATAATGTGAAAGAAGCAATAAAAATGTATTACAACATAATTCCTAATCCAAACGTGCAAAATGTCTAAAAAAGAACGTGTAATTGAATCCATGGGAGTTTTACTACGAACAGTTATTTTTATATGGTTTGCAAATCAAAAATTATGTTTTATTCAATATGACTCTATACTGTAACACTCAATATTACAGTTATTTAAGCATAACTTCTAAACCACACATGAAAAATGGCCAATAATGCCTGAAATAATGCATCTCTGAGAGTTTTACTTGAAACATGTGCTTTTTTAAATTTTGAAAATGGACAAAGTGGTTTTTTACTCAGTATGACAATAATGATCGTAGAAGCCTGAGATAATGCGAAAAAAGCAATAAAAATGTATTCCAACATAATTCCTAATCCAAATTTGCAAAATTTCTTAAAATGCCTGTGATATTGAATCAATGTGAGTTTTACTAAAAAATATTATTTTTCTATGGTTTGCAACTACAAAAATTAGGTTCTACTCAATATGACTGTATACTGTAACACTCAATATGACAGTTATTTAAACATAACTTCTAAACCACACGTGAAAAATAGCCAATAATGCCTGAAATAATGTATCTCTAAGAGTTTTACTTGAAACATGTGCTTTTTTAAATTTTGAAAATGGAAAAAGTAATTTTTTACTCAGTATGACAATAATGATCTTACCATCCTGAGATAATGCGAAAAAAGCAATAAAAATGTATTTCAACATAACTCCTAATCCAAATTTGCAAAATTTCTAAAAATGCCTGTGATATTGAATCAATGTGAGTTTTACTAAAAAATATTGTTTTTCTATGGTTTGCAACTACAAAAATTAGGTTCTACTCAATATGACTGTATACTGTAACACTCAATATGACAGTTATTTAAACCGAACTTCTAAACCACACATGAAAAATGGCTAATAATGCCTGAAACAATGCATCTTCGGGAGTTTTGATCGAAACATATGCTTTTTAAAATCTATCAAATGCAAAAAGTAGTTTTTTTATTCAACAAGACAGTAATCTTCCTACAATCCTGAGATAATGCGAAAAAAAAACAATAAAAATGTATTCAAACATAACTTCTAAACAACACATGCAAAATGGCTTATAATGTCTGGAGATATTCATCTTTGTCAGTTGTACTAGAAAAATGATCATTTGTAAGGTTTGCAAAGACATAAAGTTGGTTTGTAATTCAAAACAGCTGTATATTTGTCTTACTAAATATGAAAGGTTTATAGACATAACTCCAAAACCAAAAATAATTTCTGTCAAAAAAAGCCTGTAATATTGAATTTATGTGAGTTTTACAAGAATCAAGTATTTTGGAAAGGTTCACAAATACAGAAATTAGGTTTTATTCACTATGACAGTATACTGTCAAACTCAATAAGAACGTTTTTGAAACATAATTCCAAAAATACACATGCAAAATGTCTAATAACGACTGAAGATATGTATCTTTAAGAGTTTTACTGGAAAAAAACATTTGGCAAGGTTTGCAAAAACAACAAGTAATGTTTTACTCAGTTTGACAGTATCATACTTACAATCCTGAGATAATGCGAAAAAAGCAATAAAAATGTATTACAACATAATTCCTAATCCAAACGTGCAAAATGTCTAAAAAAGAATGTGAAATTGAATCCATGGGAGTTTTACTAGGAACAGTTATTTTTGTATGGTTTGCAAATCAAAAATGATGTTTTATTCAATATGACTCTATACTGTAACACTCAATATTACAGTTATTTAAACATAACTTCTAAACCACACATGAAAAATGGCCAATAATGCCTGAAATAATGTATCTCTGAGAGTTTTACTTGAAACATGTGCTTTTTTAAATTTTGAAAATGGACAAAGTTTTTTTTTACTCAGTATGACAATAATGATCTTAGAATCCTGAGATAATGCGAAAAAAGCAATACAAATGTATTCCAACATAATTCCTAATCCAAAAGTGCAAAAAGTCTAAAAATGCATGTGATATTGAATCAATGTGAGTTTTACTAGCAACGATTGTTTTTCTATGGTTTGCAACTACAAAAATTAGGATCTACTATGTATGACAGTTATTTAAACATAACTTCTAAACCACACATGAAAAATGGCTAATAATGGCTGAAATAATGCATCTTCGGGAGTTTGGATCAAAACATATGCTTTTTAAAATCTTGCAAATGCAAAAAATATTTTTTTTTTATTCAATAAGACAGTAATGTTCCTACAATCCTGAGATAATGCGAAAAAAGCAATAAAAATGTATTCAAACATAACTTCTAAACAACACATGCAAAATGGCTTATAATGTCTGGAGATATTCATCTTTGTCAGTTGTACTAGAAAAATGATCATTTGTAAGGTTTGCAAAGACATAAAGTTGTTTTGTAATTCAAAACAGATGTATATTTGTCATACTAAATATGAAAGGTCTATAGACATAACTCCAAAACCAAAGATAATTTCTGTCAAAAAAAGCCTGTAATATTGAATTTATGTGAGTTTTACAAGAATCAAGTATTTTGGAAAGGTTCACGAATACAGAAATTAGGTTTTATTCATTATGACAGTATAATGTCACACTCAATAAGAAAGTTTTTCAAACTTCCATCCATCCATTTTCTACCGCTTATTCCTTTTCGGGGTCGCGGGGGGCGCTGGCGCCTATCTCAGCTACAATCGGCCGGAAGGCGGGGTACACCATGGACAAGTCTTCAAATAATCGCAGGGCCAACACAGATATAATTCCAAAAATACACATGCAAAATGTCTAATATCGCCTGAAGATATGTATCTTTAAGAGTTTTACTGGAAAAAAACATTTGGCAAGGTTTGCAAAAACAAAAAGTAATGTTTTACTCAATTTGACAGTATTATACTCACAATCCTGAGATAATGCGAAAAAAGCAATTAAAATGTATTCAAACATTACTTCTAAACAACACATGCAAAATGGCTTATAATGTCCGGAGATATTCATCTTTGTCAGTTGTACTAGAAAAATGATTTGGTTTGCAAAGACATAAAGTTGTTTTGTATTTCAAAACAGATGTATATTTGTCATACTAAATATGAAAGGTTTATAGACATATCTCCAAAACCAAACATCATTTCTGTCAAAAAAAAGCCTGTAATATTGAATTTATGTGAGTTTTACAAGAATAAAGTATTTTGGAAAGGCTCACAAGTATTTTGGAAAGGCTCACAAATACAGAAATTAGGTTTTATTCACTATGACAGTATAATGTCACACTCCATAAGAAAGATTTTGAAACATAATTCCAAAAATACACATGCAAAATGTCTAATAACGCCTGAAGATATGTATCTTTAAGAGTTTTACTGGAAAGGAACATTTGGCAAGGTTTGCAAAAACAAAACATGATGTTTTACTCAATTTGACAGTATTATACTTACAATACTGAGATAATGCGAAAAAAGCAATACAAATGTATTACAACATAATTCCTAATCCAAACGTGCAAAATGTCCAAAAAAGAATGTGATATTGAATCCATGGGAGTTTTACTAGAAACAGTTATTTTTATATGGTTTGCAAATCAAAAATTACATTTTATTCAATATGACTCTAAACTGTAACACTCAATATTACAGTTATTTAAACATAACTTCTAAACCACACATGAAAAATGGCCAATAATGCCTGAAATAATGCATCTCTGAGAGTTTTACTTGAAACATGTGCTTTTTTGAATTTCGAAAATGGACAAAGTAGTTTTTTACTCAGTATGACAATAATGATCTTAGAATCCTGTGAGATAATGCGAAAAAAGCAATAAAAATGTATTCCAACATAATTCCTAATCCAAACGTGCAAAAAGTCCAAAAATGCCTGTGATATTAAATCAATGTGAGTTTCACTAGCAACAATTGTTTTTATATGGTTTGCAAATCAAAAATTATGTTTTATTCAATATGACTCTATACTGTAACACTCAATATTACAGTTATTTAAAGATAACTTCTAAACCACACATGAAAAATGGCCAATAATGCCTGAAATAATGCATCTCTGAGAGTTTTACTTGAAACATATGCTTTTTTAAATTTTGAAAATGGACAAAGTAGTTTTTTTATTCAATAAGACAGTAATGTTCCTACAATTCTGAGATAATGCGAAAAAAGCAATAAAAATGTATTCAAACATAACTTCTAAACAACACATGCAAAATGGCTTATAATGTCTGGAGATATTCATCTTTGTCAGTTGTACTAGAAAAATGATCATTTGTAAGGTTTGCAAAGACATAAAGTTGTTTTGTAATTCAAAACAGATGTATATTTGTCATACTAAATATGAAAGGTTTATAGACATAACTCCAAAACCAAACATTAATTTTTGTCTAAAAAAGCCTGTAATATTGAATTTATGTGAATTTTACAAGATTCAAGTATTTTGGGAAGGTTCACAAATACAGAAATTAGGTTTTATTCACTATGACAGTATAATGTCACACTCAATTAGAAAGTTTTTGAAACATAATTCCAAAAATAAAGATGCAAAATGTCTAATAACGCCTGAAGATATGTATCTTTAAGAGTTTTACTGGAAAGAAACATTTGGCAAGGTTTGCAAAAACAACAAGTAATCTTTTACTCAATTTGACAGTATTATACTTACAATCCTGAGATAATGCCAAAAAACAAATAAAAATGTATTACAACATAATTCCTAATCCAAACGTGCAAAATGTCTAAAAAAGAATGTGAAATTGAATCCATGGGAGTTTTACTAAGAACAGTTATTTTTATATGGTTTGCAAATCAAAAATTAAGTTTTATTCAATTTGACTCTATACTGTAACACTCAATATTACAGTTATTTAAACATAATTTCTAAACCACACATGAAAAATGGCCAATAATGCTTGAAAAAATTCATCTCCAAGAGTTTTACTTGAAACATGTGCTTTTTGCTAAATTTTGAAAATGGACAAAGTAGTTTTTTTATTCAGTATGACAATAGTGATCTTAGAATCCTGAGATAATGCAAAAAAAGCAATACAAATGTATTCCAACATAATTCCTAATCCAAAAGTGCAAAAAGTCTAAAAATGCATGTGATATTGAATCAATGTGAGTTTTACTAGCAACGATTGTTTTTCTATGGTTTGCAACTACAAAAATTAGGATCTACTATATATGACAGTTATTTAAACATAACTTCTAAACCACACATGAAAAATGGCTAATAATGCCTGAAATAATGCATCTTCGGGAGTTTTGTTCGAAACATATGCTTTTTAAAATCTTGCAAATGCAAAAAATATTTTTTTTTATTCAATAAGACAGTAATGTTCCTATAATCCTGAGATAATGCGAAAAAAGCAATAAAAATGTATTCAAACATAACTTCTAAACAACACATGCAAAATGGCTTATAATGTCTGGAGATATTCATCTTTGTCAGTTGTACTAGAAAAATGATCATTTGTAAGGTTTGCAAAGACATAAAGTTGTTTTGTAATTCAAAACAGATGTATATTTGTCATACTAAATATGAAAGGTTTATAGACATAACTCCAAAACCAAACATCATTTCTGTCAAAAAAAGCCTGTAATATTGAATTTATGTGAGTTTTACAAGAATCAAGTATTTTGGAAAGGTTCACAAATACAGAAATTAGGTTTTATTCACTATGACAGTATAATGTCACACTCAATAAGAAAGTTTTTCAAACTTCCATCCATCCATTTTCTACCACTTATTCCTTTTCGGGGTCGCGGGGGGCGCTGGCGCCTATCTCAGCTACAATCGGCCGGAAGGCGGGGTACACCATGGACAAGTCGCTAAATCATCGCAGGGCCAACACAGATATAATTCCAAAAATACACATGCAAAATGTCTAATATCGCCTGAAGATATGTATCTTTAAGAGTTTTACTGGAAAGAAACATTTGGCAAGGTTTGCAAAAACAAAAAGTAATGTTTTACTCAATTTGACAGTATTATACTCACAATCCTGAGATAATGCGAAAAAAGCAATTAAAATGTATTCAAACATTACTTCTAAACAACACATGCAAAATGGCTTATAATGTCTGGAGATATTCATCTTTGTCAGTTGTACTAGAAAAATTATTTGGTTTGCAAAGACATAAAGTTGTTTTGTATTTCAAAACAGATGTATATTTGTCATACTAAATATGAAAGGTTTATAGACATATCTCCAAAACCAAACATAATTTCTGTCAAAAAAAAGCCTGTAATATTGAATTTATGTGAGTTTTACAAGAATCAAGTATTTTGGAAAGGCTCACAAATACAGAAATTAGGTTTTATTCACTATGACAGTATAATGTCACACTCCATAAGAAAGATTTTGAAACATAATTCCAAAAATACACTTGCAAAATGTCTAATAACGCCTGAAGATATGTATCTTTAAGAGTTTTACTGGAAAGAAACATTTGGCAAGGTTTGCAAAAACAAAACATGATGTTTTTCTCAATTTGACAGTATTATACTTACAATACTGAGATAATGCGAAAAAAGCAATACAAATGTATTACAACATAATTCCTAATCCAAACGTGCAAAATGTCCAAAAAAGAATGTGAAATTGAATCCATGGGAGTTTTACTAGAAACATTTATTTTTATATGGTTTGCAAATCAAAAATTACGTTTTATTCAATATGACTCTATACTGTAACACTCAATATTACAGTTATTTAAAGATAACTTCTAAACCACACATGAAAAATGGCCAATAATGCCTGAAATAATGCATCTCTGAGAGTTTTACTTGAAACATATGCTTTTTTAAATTTTGAAAATGGACAAAGTATTTTTTTTAATCAATAAGACTGTAATATTCCTACAATTCTGAGATAATGCGAAAAAAGCAATAAAAATGTATTCAAATATAACTTCTAAACGACACATGCAAAATGGCTTATAATGTCTGGAGATATTCATCTTTGTCAGTTGTACTAGAAAAATGATCATTTGTAAGGTTTGCAAAGACATAAAGTTGTTTTGTAATTCAAAACAGATGTATATTTGTCATACTAAATATGAAAGGTTTATAGACATAACTCCAAAACCAAACATTAATTTTTGTCTAAAAAAGCCTGTAATATTGAATTTATGTGAATTTTACAAGAATCAAGTATTTTGGAAAGGTTCACAAATACAGAAATTAGGTTTTATTCACTATGACAATATACTGTCAAACTCAATGAGAAAGTTTTTGAAACATAATTCCAAAAATACACTTGCAAAATGTCTAATAACGCCTGAAGATATGTATCTTTAAGAGTTTTACTGGAAAGAAACATTTGGCAAGGTTTGCAAAAACAAAACATGATGTTTTTCTCAATTTGACAGTATTATACTTACAATACTGAGATAATGCGAAAAAAGCAATACAAATGTATTACATCATAATTCCTAATCCAAACGTGCAAAATGTCCAAAAAAGAATGTGAAATTGAATCCATGGGAGTTTTACTAGAAACAGTTATTTTTATATGGTTTGCAAATCAAAAATTACGTTTTATTCAATATGACTCTATACTGTAACACTCAATATTACAGTTATTTAAAGATAACTTCTAAACCACACATGAAAAATGGCCAATAATGCCTGAAATAATGCATCTCTGAGAGTTTTACTTGAAACATATGCTTTTTTAAATTTTGAAAATGGACAAAGTATTTTTTTTAATCAATAAGACAGTAATGTTCCTACAATTCTGAGATAATGCGAAAAAAGCAATAAAAATGTATTCAAATATAACTTCTAAACGACACATGCAAAATGGCTTATAATGTCTGGAGATATTCATCTTTGTCAGTTGTACTAGAAAAATGATCATTTGTAAGGTTTGCAAAGACATTAAGTTGTTTTGTAATTCAAAACAGATGTATATTTGTCATACTAAATATGAAAGGTTTATAGACATAACTCCAAAACCAAACATTAATTTTTGTCTAAAAAAGCCTGTAATATTGAATTTATGTGAATTTTACAAGAATCAAGTATTTTGGAAAGGTTCACAAATACAGAAATTAGGTTTTATTCACTATGACAATATACTGTCAAACTCAATAAGAAAGTTTTTGAAACATAATTCCAAAAATACACATGCAAAATATCTAATAACGCCTGAAGATATGTATATTTAAGAATTTTACTGGAAAGAAACATTTGGCAAGGTTTGCAATTAAAACAAGTAATGTTTTACTCAATTTGACAGTATTATACTTACAATCCTGAGATAATGCAAAAAAAAGCAATAAAAATGTATTACAACATAATTCCCAATCCAAACGTGCAAAATGTATAAAAAAGAATATGAAATTGAATCCATGGGAGTTTTACTAGGAACAGTTATTTGTATATGGTTTGCAAATCAAAAATTATGTTTTATTCAATATGACTCTATACTGTAACACTCAATATTACAGTTATTTAAACATAACTTCCAAACCACACATGAAACATGGCCAATAATGCCTGAAATAATGCATCTCTGAGAGTTTTACTTGAAACATGTGCTTTTTTAATTTTTGAAAATGGACAAAGTAGTTTTTTTACTCAGTATGACAATAATGATTTTAGAATCCTGAGATAATGCGAAAAAAGCAATAAAAATGTATTCCAACATAATTCCTAATCCAAACGTGCAAAAAGTCTAAAAATGCCTGTGATATTGAATCAATGTGAGTTTTACTAGCAACAAGTGTTTTTTCTATGGTTTGCAACTACAAAAATTAGGTTCTACTCAATATGACTGTATACTGTAACACTCAATATGACAGTTATTTAAACATAACTTCTAAACCACACATGAAAAATGGCGAATGATGCCTGAAATAATGCATCTTCGGGAGTTTTGATCGAAACATATGCTTTTCAAACGCTTGCACATGCAAAATGTAGTTTTTTTTATTCAATAAGACAGTAATGTTCCTACAATCCTGAGATAATGCGAAAAAAGCAATAAAAATGTATTCAAACATAACTTCTAAACAACAAATGCAAAATGGCTTATAATGTCTGGAGATATTCATCTTTGTCAGTTGTACTAGAAAAATGATCATTTGTAAGGTTTGCAAAGACATAAAGTTTTTTTGTAATTCAAAACAGATGTACATTAGTCATACTAAATATGAAAGGTTCATAGATATAACTCCAAAACCAAACCATCCAGTAAAACCTACATTTTGTATTTGCAAACCATAGAAAAACAAGTGTATCTAGTAAAACTCACATTCATTCAATATCACAGGCATTTTTAGACATTTTGCACATTTGGATTAGGAATTATGTTGGAATACATTTTTAGAGCTTTTTTTGCATTATCTCAGGATTCAAAGTACATTACTGTCAAATTTTGTAAAAAATTACTTTTAGTTTTTGTAAAAACCTTACCAAATGTTTTTTTTTCCAGGAAAACTCTCAAAGATACGTTTCTTCATGCATTATTAAACATTTTGCATTTCTACTTTTGAAGATATGTTTCAAAATTGTCATTCTGAGTCGGATCAATATGAGGCCAGTAAAACCAAATTTTTGTATTTGTGAACCTTTCCAAAATACCTGATTCTGCTAAAACTCACATAAATTCAATATTACAGGCTTTTTTAGACAGATTTCATGTTTAGTTTTGGAGTTATGATTATAAACCTTTCATATTTATTATGACAGTTATACTGTTATATTGAATAAAAAAAACTAACTTGTGTCTTTGTAAACCTTACAAAAGATCATTTTTCTAGTACAACTAACGAAAATACATATCTCTAGGCATTATTAGCCATTTTGCATGTCTTGTTTAGAAGTTATGTTTGAATACAATTTTATTGCTTTTTTCGCATTATCTCAGGATTCAAAGAACATTATAGTCACATTAAGTAAAAAAATACTTTTTATATTTGCAAGATTTAAAAAAGCATATGTTCCAAGTAGAACTCCCAAAGATGCATTATTTCAGGCATTATTAGTCATTTTTCATGTGTGGTCAAGGAATTATGTTTAAATAACTGTCATATTGAGTGTTACAGTATACAGTCATATTGAGTAAAACCTAAATTTTGTATTTGCAAACCATAGAAAAAACACTGTATTATAGTAAAACTCACATTTATTCAACATCACAGGAATTTTTAGACATTTTGCACGTTTGAATTAGGATTTATGTTGGAATACATTTTTATTGCTTTTTTTGCATTATCTCAGGATTCTAAGTACATTACTGTCAAATTTAGTAAAAAATTACTTTTTGTTTTTGCAAACCTTACCAAATGTTTTCTTTCCAGGAAAACTCTCAAAGATACATTTCTTCAGGCATTATTAGATATTTTGCATTTCTACTTTTGGAGTTATGTTTCAAAATTGTCATTTTGAGTGTGACCAATATGAGGCCAGTAAAACCTAATTTTTGTATTTGTGAACCTTTCCAAAATAACTGATTCTGCTAAAACTCACATAAATTCAATATTACAGTTTTTTTTTAGAGAAATTTCATGTTTGGTTTTGGAGTTATGATTATAGACCTTTCATATTTAGTATGACATTTATATTGTTATATTGAATAAAAAAACTAATTTGTGTCTTTGCAAACCTGACAAAAGATAATTTTTCTAGTACAACTAACGAAAATACATATCTCTAGGCATTATTAGCCATTTTGCATGTGTTTTTTAGAAGTTATATTTGAATACAATTGTATTGCTTTTTTTGCATTATCTCAGGATTCTAAGAACATTATAGTCATATTGAGTAAAAAACAACTTTTTGCATTTGCAAGATTTAAAAAAGCAATCGTTCCGAGTAAAACTCCCAAAGATGCATTATTTCAGGCATTATTGGCCATTTTTCATGTCTGGTGTAGGAGTTATGTTAAAAATAACTGTCATATTGAGTGTTACAGTATACAGTCATATTGAGTAAAACCTAAATTTTGTATTTGCTAACCATAGAAAAACAATTGTATCTAGTAAAACTCACATTTATTCAATAACACATGCATTTTTAGACATTTTGCACGTTTGGATTAGAAAATATGTTGGAATACATTTTTATTGCTTTTTTCGCATTATCTCAGGATTCTAAGTACATTACTGTCAAATTTAGTAAAATATTACTTTTTGTTTTTGCAAACCTTACAAAATGTTTTTTTCCAGGAAAACTCTCAAAGATACATTTCTTCAGGTATTATTAGATATTTTGCATTTCTACTTTTGGAGTTATGTTTCAAAAATGTCATTTTGAGTGTGATCAATATGAGGCCAGTGAAATCTAATTTTTGTATTTGTGAACCTTTCCAAAATAACTGATTCTGCTAAAACTCACATAAATTAAATATTACAGTTTTTTTTTTAGAGAAATTTCATGTTTGGTTTGGGAGTTATGATTATAAACCTTTCATATTTAGTATGACAGTTATACTGTTATATTGAATAAAAAAAACAAATTTGTGTCCTTGCAAACCTTACAAAAGATAATTTTTCTAGTACAACTAGCGATAATACATATCTCTAAGCATTATTAGCTTTTTTGCATGTGTTGTTTAGAAGTTATGTTTGAAAGCTTTTTTATTGCTTTTTCGCATTATCTCAGGATTCTAAGAAAATTATAGCTATATTGATTAAGAAAAATACTTTTTGCATTTGCAAGATTTAAAAAAGCATATGTTCCGAGTAAAACTCCCAAAGATGCATTATTTAAGTCATTATGAGCCATTTTTCATGTGTGGTGTAGGAGTTATGTTTAAATAACTGTCATATTGAGTGTTACAGTATACAGTCATATTGAGTGAAACCTAAATTTTGTATTTGCAAACCATAGAAAAACAACTGTATCTAGTAAAACCCACATATATTCAATATCGCATGCATTTTTAGACATTTTGCACGTTTGGATTAGGAATTATGTTGGAATAAATTTGTATTGCTTTTTTTTTGCATTATCTCAGGATTCTAAGTACATTACTGTCAAATTTAGTAAAATCATCCTTTTTGTTTTGCAAACCTTACCAAATGTTTTTTTCCAGGAAAACTCTCAAAGATAAATTTCTTCATGCATTATTAGACATTTTGCATTTATACTTTTGGAATTATGTTTCGAAATTCTCATTTTGAGTGTGACCCATTTGAGGCCGGTAAAACCTAATTTTTGTATTTTTGAACCTTTACAGAAATAACTGATTCTGCTAAAACTCACATAAATTCAATATTACAGGCTTTTTCAGACGGATTTCATGTTTGGTTTTGGAGTCATGACTATAAACCTTTCATATTTAGTATGACAGTTATACTGTTATATTGAATTAAAAAAACTAACTTGTGTCTTTGTAAACCTTACAAAAGATAATTTTTCTAGTACAACTAACGAAAATACATATCTCTAGGCATTATTAGCCATTTTGCATGTGTTGTTTAGAAGTTATGTTTGAATACAATTTCATTGCTTTTTTCGCTTTATCTCAGGATTCAAAGAACATTATAGTCATATTGAGTAAAAAAATACATTTTGCATTTGCAACATTTAAAAAAGCATATGTTTCGAGTAAAACTCCCAAAAATGAATTACTTCAGGCATTATAAGACATTTTTCATGTGTGATCTAGGAATTATGTTTAAATAACTGTCATATTGAGTGTTAGTTAGAGTATACAGTCATATTGAGTAAAACCTAAATTTTGTATTCACAAACCATAGAAAAATAACTTTGTCTAGTAAAACTCACATTTATTCAATATCACAGGCATTTTTAGACATTTTGCACATTTGGATTAGGAATTATGTTGGAATACATTTTTATTGCTTTTTTTGCATTATCTCAGGATTCTAAGTACATTACTGGCAAATTTAGTAAAAGATTACTTTTTGTTTTTGCAAACCTTACCAATTGTTTTTTTTTTCCAGGAAAACTCTCAAAGATACATTTCTTCAGGCATTATTAGACATTTTTCATGCATATTTTTGGAGTTATGTTTCAAAATTGTCATTTTGAGTGCGATCAATATGAGGCCAGTAAAACCAAATGTTTGTATTTGTGAACCTTTCCAAAATAACTGATTCTGCTAAAACTCACATAGATTTAAGATTACAGGTTTTTTTTAGAGAAATTTCATGTTTGGTTTTTGAGTTATGATTATAAACCTTTCATATTTAGTATAACAGTTCTACTGTTATATTGACTAAAAAAACTAATTTGTTTCTTTGGAAAACTTACAAAAGATCATTTTTCGAGTACAACTAACAAAAATAAATATCTCTAGGCTTTGTTAGCCATTTTGCATGTGTTTTTTAGAAGTTATGTTTGAAAACATTTTTATTGCTTTTTTGCATTATCTCAGGATTCAAAGAACATTATAGTCATATTGAGTAAAAAAAAATACATTTTGCATTTGCAACATTTAAAAAATCAAATGTTTAGAGTAAAACTCCCAAAGATGCATTATTTCAGGCATTATTAGTCATTGTTCATGTGTGGTCTAGGAATTATGTTTACATAACTGTCACATTGAGTGTTACAGTACACATTTATATTAAATAAAACCTAAATTTTGTATTTGCAAACCATAGAAAAACAACTATATCTAGTAAAACTTACATTTATTCAATATCACAGGCATTTTTAGACATTTTGCACGTTTGGATTAGGAATTATGTTGGAATACATGTTTATTGCTTTTTTCGCATTATCTCAGGATTCTAAATACATTACTGTCAAATTTTGTAAAAAAAATTACTTTTTGTTTTTGCAAATCTTACCAAATGTTTTTTTTCGAGGAAAAATTTCAAAAATACATTTCTCCAGGCATTATTAGACATTTTGCATTTCTACTTTTGGAGCTATGTTTCAAAAACTGTCATTTTGAGTGTGACCAATATGAGGTCAGTAAAACCTAATTTTTGTATTTGTGAACCCTTCCAAAATACCTGATTCTGGTAAAACTCACATAAATTCAACATTACAGGCTTTTTAAGACAAATTTCATGTTTGGTTTTGGAGTCATGATTAGAAACGTTTCATAATCAGTATGGCAGTTATACTGTTATATTGAATAAAAAAACTATTTTGTGTCTTTGCAAACCTGACAAAAGATAATTTTTCTAGTACAACTAACAAAAATACATATCTCTAGGCATTATTAGCCATTTTGCATTTGTTGTTTAGAAGTTATGTTTGAAAACATTGTTATTACTTTTTTTGCATTATCTCAGGATTCTAAGAACATTATAGTCATATTGTGTAAAAAACTAATTTTTGCATTTGCAAGATTTAAAAAAGTATATGTTCCGAGTAAAACTCACAAAGATGCATTATTTCAGGCATTATTAGCCATTTTTCATGTGTGGTGTAAGAGTTATGTTTAAATAACTGTCATATTGAGTGTTACAGTATAGAGTCATATTGAGTAAAACCTAAATTTTGTATTTTCAAACCATAGAAAAACGACTGTATCTAGTAAAACTCACATTTATTCAATATCACAGGCATTTTTAGACATTTTTGCACGTTTGGATTAGGAATTATGTTGGAATACATTTGTATTGCTTTTTTCGCATTATCTCAGGATTCTAAGTACATTACTGTCAAATTTAGTAAAAAATTACTTTTTGTTTTTGCAAACCTTACCAAATGTTATTTTTCCAGGAAAACTCTCAAAGATAAATTTCTTCAGGCACTATCAGACGTTTTGAATTTCTACTTTTGGAGTTATGTTTCAAAATTGTCCTTTTGAGTGTGACCAATATGAGGCCAGTAAAACCTAATTTTTGTATTTGTGAACCTTTCCAAAATACCAGATTCTGGGAAAACTCACATAAATTCAATATTACAGGCTTTTTTTTAGACAAATTTCATGTTTGGTTTTGGAGTTATGATTATAAACCTTTCATATTTAGTATGACAGTTATACTGTTATATTGAATAAAAAAAATAACTTGTGTCTTCGTAAACCTTACAAAAGTTAATTTTTCTAGTGCAACTAACGAAAATACATATCTCTAGGCATTATTAGCCATTTTGAATGTGTTGTTTAGAAGTTATGTTTGAATAAAATGTTATTGCTTTTTTCGCATTATCTCAGGATTCTTAGAACATTATTGTCTTATTGAGTAAAAAACTACTGTTTGCATTTGCAAGATTTAAAAAAGTATATGTTTCGAGTAAAACTCCCAAAGATGCATTATTTCAAGCATTATTAGCCATTTTTCATGTGTGGTGTAGGAGTTATGTTTAAATAACTGTCATATTGAGTGTTACAGTATAGAGTCATATTGAGTAAAACCTAATTTTTGTATTTGCAAACCATAGAAAAGCAACTGTATCTAGTAAAACTCACATTGATTCAATATCACAGGCATTTTTAGACAATTTGCACGTTTGGATTAGGAGTTATGTTGGAATACATTTTTATTGCTCTTTTTGCACTATCCCAGGTTTTTAAGTACATTACTATCAAATTGGGTAAAACATTTCTTTTTGTTTTTGCAAACCTTACAAAATGTTTTTTTTCCAGTAAAACTCAAAAAGATACATTTCTTCAGGCATTTTTTTGTAATTTTGCATGTGTATTTTTGGAGATATGGTTCAAAAACTGTCTTATTGAGTGTGACCAATGTGAGGCCAGTAAAACCAAATTTTTGTATTTGTGAACCTTTCCAAAATACCTAATTCAGGTAAAACTCACATAAAGTCAATATTACAGGCTTTTTTAGACAGATTTCATGTTTGGTTTTGGAGTTACGTTTATTAACCTTTCATATTTAGTATGACAGTTTTACTGAAAATATTGAATAAAAAAACTAACTCTTATCTTTGCAAACACTGTAAAAGTAAATTCTGTAAAAAAAAACGGTCATTTACTGGCAGCTATGGCTGCCAAACAAAAACCATCAAATTAAAGTAAAACATTGTAAACCAAATAATGATCAAAAATATTATATTTACAGAAATTTTCATGAAACGTTTTGGGGTGAAATATCTTAATTTTACAGATTTTTACTAAATTATTAAAATCAACCACCTTTAATAAAGTGACGATGCAAACAGTTCTGCAGAAAAATACCTTTATTCTTCAGAGTTTTTCCAAATTATTAGATCAACCACCTTTAGTGAAGTGACAATGCTGGCGGTTCCACAGAAAAATACCATTGTTTAAAAGATTTTTTCTGAATTGTTAGGATCAGGGGTGTCTCATTCACTTTACCGGGGGGCCACTGGATGCAGGAAATTGATACAAAGTGGGTTAACCTTGCATGAATGGTTATCCCACCCTAGCGACATACTTACCATTTCTATCATTTCACCGCGAGAATTTCACTGACCCTCATGTAGGGTTGACTCAAAGTTTGGCCGGGCGAATATGACACGTAGTATCGTGGTGGGTTTTTTTCATACGCTCATTCACCAAATCATCAGCGTGCCAATTGAGGTATGTGATGAGCAAAGTTTTGTCGTGCATATGAAAAGTGACTGCAATATATACTTGGTCAACAGCCACACAGGTCACACTGACGGTGGCTGTACAAACAACTTTAACACTGTTACAAATATGCACCACACTGTAAACCCACATCGAACAAGAATGATAAACACATTTCAGGAAAACATCGCACTGTAATAAAACATAAACACAACATAACAAATACCCAGAAGCCCATGCAGCGCTGACGCTTCCGGTCTACAATCCCGCTACCACCCAACCCCGTGCCCCAAAACATCACCGCCCCCCTCCGTGCGTTGGTTGAGGTGGGCGGGGTTAGGTGGTGGGGGTGTATATTGTAACACTTGGAATTCTAGGTATTGTTTCTGTTGTGTTAATGTTGTTTTACGGTGACAATGTTCTCCTGAAATGTGTTTGTCATTCTTGTTTGATGTGGCTCCACAGTGTGGCGCATATTTGTAACATTGTTAAAGTTGTTTGTACGGCCACCGTCAGTGTGATGTGTATGGCTGTTGACTGTTGATTAAGAATGTATTGCAGTATTTCATGAATGTCATATTACAGTTTGAGCATAAACCTTTTATAAGAGGCTACATATATTTTTCGACTTGAATGTGAACATACACAGAAATATTAAAAAATTTGATTTACCTTAAAATTACATATAAAACTGTTAGATTGTTAGTATGGACAAATACTTTTATATAACAAGCTACATTTTTCAATAAAGTTAATTACTGTAATTTTACATGAAATTGAAAGTAATTTGAGAAAACAGAAAATAATAAGTATAATTAATTTGGTATTTTTCTGTAAAAAAAAAAAAGGGAATATACATAGTTTGTCATTAATGGCATATTACTTAAAATAACAGGCGGTTTGTTTATTTACAGATAATGTCTTCAATTCTACAGTTTTATAACCTATCTAAAAAAATTTAAAAATTACAGCAGAAATTTACAGTAAACTAACCACAAAAATCAGATTTTTTTTTTTTACAGTGAACCCTACAAAAGATAATTATTTCCTACAACTAACAAAGATACACATCTCTAGGCATTATTAGCCGTTTTGCATGTGTTGTTTAAAAGTTGTGTTTGTAAACATTTTTATTGCTTTTTTTGCATTATCTCAGGTTGCTAAGAACATTATTGTCATATTGAGTAAAACAACTACTTTTTGCATTGCAAAGATTTAAAAAAGCAATCGTTTCGAGTAAAACTCCCAAAGATGCATTATTTCAGGCATTATTAGCCATTTTTCATGTGTGGTGTAGGAGTTATGTTTAAATAACTGTCATATTGAGTGTTACAGTATACAGTCATATTGAGTAAAACCTAAATGTTGTATTTTCAAACCATAGAAAAGCAACTGTATCTAGTAAAACTCACATGGATTCACTATCACAGGCATTTTCAAACAATTTGCACGTTTGGAAATAGGAATTTGTTGGAATAGATTTTTATTGCTTTTTTTGCAATATCAGAATTGTATGTACATTCCTGTCAAATTGAGTAAAAAATTACTTAATGTCTTTGCAAACCTTACCAAATGTTTTATTCCAGTAAAACTCACAAAGACACATTTCTTCAGGCATTATTAGACATTTTGCATGTGTATTTTTGGAGTTATGTTTCAATAACTGTCATATTGAGTGTGACCAATATGAGAACAGTAAAACGTAATTTTTGTATTTGTGAACCTTTCCAAAATACCTGATTCTGGTAAAACTCACATAAATTAAATATTACAGGTTTTTAGACAGATTTCTTGTTTGGTTTTGGAGTTATGTTTATAAACCTTTCATATTTAGTATGACAGTTATACTGTTATATTGGAAAAAAAACAACTAACTTGTGTCTTTGCAAGCCTTACAAAATATCATTTTTAGACAGATTTCTTGTTTGGTTTTGGAGTTATGTTTATAAACCTTTCATATTTAGTACGACAGTTATACTGTTAAATTGGAAAAACAACAACTAACTTCTGTCTTTGCAAGCCTTACAAAATATCATTTTTATCCTACAACTGAGAAAGATACATATCTCTAGGCATTATTAAACATTTTGCATGTGTTGTTTAGAAGTTATGTTTGAATACATTTTTATTGTTTTTTTCGCATGATGTCAGGATTCTGAGAACATTATTGTCATATTGTGTAAAAAAAACCTACTTTTTGCATTTGCAAGATTTAAAAAAAGCATATGTTTCAAGTAAAACTCCCAAAGATGCATTATTTCAGGCATTATCAGCCATTGTTCATGTGTGGTGTAGGAGTTATGTTTAAATAACTGTCATATTGAATGTTACAGTATACAGTCATATTGAGTAAAACCCAATTTTTGTATTTGCAAACCATAGAAAACAACTGTTTCTAGTAAAACTCCCAGGATTCAATATGGCATTTTTAGATATTGTGCAAGTTTGGATTAAGAATTATGTTGGATTACATTTTTATTGCTTTTTTCAAAATATTTCAAAATTGTATGTACATTCCTGTCAAACTGAGTGAAAAATTACTTTTTGTCTTTGCAAACCTTACAAAAGATAATTTTTCTAGTACCACTAACAAAGATATAAAACTCAAGGCATTACAAGCCATTTTGCATGTGTTGTTTGAAAACATTTTTATTGCTTTTTTTGCATTAGCTCAGGATTCTAAGAACATATTGTCATATTAAGTACAAAACTACTTTTTGCATTTGCAAGATTTAAAAAAGCATATGTTTCGAACAAATCTCCCAAAGATATATTATTTCAGGCATTATTAGCCATTTTTCATGTGTGGTGTGGGAATTATGTTTAAATAAATTTCGTATTGAGTGTTAAATTATACAGTCATATTAAGTAAAACCTAATTTTTGTATTTGCAAGCCACAGAAAAACAACTATATCCAGTATAACTCACTTGGATTCAATATCACAGGAATTTTTAGACATTTTGCACGTTTGGATTAGGAATTTGTTTAGAAAAGTTTTTTATGGCTTTTTTCGCAATATCAGAATTGTATGTACATTCCTGTCGAATTGAGTAAAAAATTACTTTTTGTCTTTGCAAACCTTACCAAATGTTTTTTTTCCCCGTAAAACTCACAAAGATACATTTCTTCAGGCATTATTAGACATTTTTCATGTGTATTTTTGGAGTTATGTTTCAAAAATTGTCATATTGAGTGTGACCAATATGAGGCCAGTAAAACCAAAATTTTGTATTTGTGAACCTTTCCAAAATACCTGATTCTGGTAAAACTCACATACATTCAATTTACAAGCTTTTTTAGACAGAGTTCATGTTTGGTTTTGGAGTTATGTTTATAAACCTTTCATATTTAGTATGACAGTTATACTGTAATATTGAATAAAAAAAAACTAACTTGTGTCTTTGCACACCTTACAAAAGATCATTTTTCTAGTACAACTAACAAAGGTACATATCTCTTGGCCAGTGGTTCATAACCTGGGTTCGATCGAACCCTAGAGGTTCGGTGAGTCGGCCCCAGGGGTTCGGCGGAGGTCAAAACACACCTGACTCATCGTGTAAATACAAACTTCTCCCTACCGGCCTATTACGGATGCGGCAACAGCTGACTGACTTTTGCAGGCGTGTGATTGGTTGTGGGTGGTTTTTGTTAAACCTTGGCGAGAATGAGGACGCAGGTGCAGAAGGGGGACAATTGACACAGGCTTTATTTAACAGTTTTCTTTGAAATCTCTGTGAACAGAGTGATCAAGGCAAGGCGGCTATAGTCTATTATAACAAAAGACATATAGGCAAAACGCAATAAACAGAAAATCACTCCATAGGGAGGAAAAAGGCAATAGCAAAATTACACACAAATCTAATAACAAAAAGAACAACAATCTATGATTAGCTAAAAAAAAAAGGTAAATCACTCACGCAGAGGAGACCAGAAACTCTAAACAGAAAGTACGCTATAAGAAGCTGAGATAACTACAAAGTAAAGCGATCCAAGAGGAGGGAAAAAAAAGAAGGCAAAGCACTGAAATAAACACACAAAATTTCTAAACCAAAAACTTTAGCAAACAAAATCACTCTTTCTCAGAGGAAACAAAGAAATCAATAAATAAGGCAAGGCAATACTTAGCGAACTTGATTCAAGGCTGTAGACAAGGATGGCGGCACGTAGCGAGACGATATACTCTGGCACAAGACAAGAGGAGGACGAGCCATTTATACACATGAAGGAGGGTGACACAGGTGGGCACAATCAAGCAATCAGGAGAGACATCAGACCAGTGAAACAGGAGGAAGGGCAAGTGACCTGAAACAAGAGGGAGAGTTAACCTTTCAAAATAAAACAGGAAATGACAAGCCCACATGAAACCAGACAATACTTCACCCAGGTGTGACAGTTTTGATGTTTGAACCTAGTGATGTTAATGCACGGTTCATTTTGTGGACCAGTAAAAACACACTTTACACTTTAGTATGGGAAACATATTCACCATTAATTAGTTGCTTATTAACATGCAAATTAGTAACATATTGGCTCTTACCTAGTCATTATTAAGTACTTATTTATGCCTTATTTGACATGGCCTTATTATAACCCTAACCCTAACCCTGACCTTAACCCTAACCAACGGCGTGGCGCAGTGGGGAGAGTGGCCGTGCGCAACCCGAGCGTCCCTGGTTCAATTCCCACCTAGTACCAACCTCGTCACGTCCGTTGTGTCCTGAGCAAGACACTTCACCCTTGCTCCTGATGGGTGCTGGTTGGCGCCTTGCATGGCAGCTCCCTCCATCAGTGTGTCGATGTGTGTGTGAATGGGTATATGTGGAAGTAGTGTCAAAGCGCTTTGAGTACCTTGAAGGTAGAAAAGCGCTATACAAGTACAACCCATTTATTTATTTATTTATAATATGTTCCCGTAGTATAAGTAATAAAAACTTTAGAGTTATTATAATATGTTCCCGTAATGGGGTTCACGGTGGCAGAGGGGTTAGTGCGTCTGCCTCACAATACGAAGTTCCTGCAGTCCTGGGTTCAAATCCAGGCTCAGGATCTTTCTGTGTGGAGTTTGCATGTTCTCCCCGTGAATGCGTGGGTTCCCTCCGGGTACTCCGGCTTCCTCCCACTTCCAAAGACATGCACCTGGGGATAGGTTGATTGGCAACACTAAATTGGCCCTAGTGTGTGAATGTGAGTGTGAATGTTGTCTGTCTATCTGTGTTGGCCCTGCGATGAGGTGGCGACTTGTCCAGGGTGTACCCTGCCTTCCGCCCGATTGTAGCTGAGATTGGCGCCAGCGCCCCCCGCAACCCTGAAAGGGAATAAGCGGTAGAAAATGGATGGATGGATGGATGTTCCCGTAGTGTTCAAATAACCCTAAAGAAAGTATTTGTCACTTAAAATATGTTCACCATACCAAAGTGTTACCAAAAACATATAACTTTGTCTTGAATTTGAAAAAAAAAGTTTCCCTAAAGTCGGGTTCGGTGAATGCGTATACGAAACAGGTGGGGTTCAGTAAATCCAAAAAGGTTAAAAACCACTGCTCTAGGCATTATTAGCCATTTTGCATGTGTTGTTTAGAAGTTATGTTTGAATATATTTTTATTAGTTTTTTCGCATTATCTCAGGATTCTAAGAACATTGTTGTCATATTGAGTAAAAACTACTTTTTGCATTTTCAAGATTTAAAAAAAGCATATGTTTCAAGTAAAACTCCCAAAGATGCATTATTTCAGGCATTATTAGCCATTTTTCATGTGTGGTGTAGGAGTTATGTTTAAATAACTGTCATATTGAGTGTTACAGAATACAGTCATGTTGAGTAAAACCAAATTTTTGTATTTGTAAACCATAGAAAACCAACTGTTTCTAGTAACACTCACATGACTCCAATATCACAGGCGTTATTATTCATTTTGCATGTGTTGTTAAGTAGTTATGTTTGAATACATTTTATTGCTTTTTTTCGCATTATCTCAGGATTCCAAGAAAATTAATGTCATATTGAGTAAAGAAAAACTACGTTTTGCATTTGCAAGATTCAAAAAAGCATATGTTTCGAGTAAAACTCCCAAAGATGCATTATTTCAGGCATTATTAGCCATTTTTCATGTGTGGTTTACGAGTTATGTTTAAATAACTGTCATATTGAATTTTACAGTATACAGTCACATTGAGTAAAACCTAATTTTTGTATTTGCAAACCATGGAAAAACAACTGTTTCTAGTAAAACTCACATGGAGGGGAGGATGCTGGACGGACCTGGCAGGCCCAAATGCATTGTGAGTGTCTGCTGGGAACGCCTAGCAGAGTCTCCTGTCAGAGAGTTTCAATTAACACCCCCAGAAAAACTTTGAACATGCCACGAGGGAGGTGCTGGACATTGAGTTTGAGTGGACCATGTTCTGTGCCTCTATAGTTGAGGCAGCTGATCGGAGCTGCGGCCGCGGCGGTAATCCTAGAACCCGCTGGTGGACACCAGCAGTGAGAGATGCCGTCAAGCTGAAAAAAGAGCCCTATCGGGTCCTTTTGGCTCATGGGACTCCAGAGGCAGCGGACAGGTAAACTGTAAAAAAAAAATCCTATTTTTATTGTTAATTTACTCTAAATTTCTACAGTAATTTTTATATTTTTTTCAAATAGGTTATAAAATTGTAGAATTGAAGACATTATCTGTAAATAAACAAACCACCTGTTATTTTAAGTAATATGCCAGTAATGACAAACTATGTATATTTCTATTTTTTTACAGATAAATACCAAATCAATTATACATATTTTTTTGTTTTCTCAAATTACTTTCAAATTCATGTAATATTACAGTAATTAACTTTCATTTAATATGTAGCTTGTTATATACAAGTCTATGTCCATACTAACAATCTAACAGTTTTATATGTAATTTTAAGGTAAATCTTATTTTTTTAATACTTATGTGTATTTTTATATTCAAGTTGAAAAATATATGTAGCCTGTTATATAACAGTTTATGCTCATATTAACAACTTAACATTTCTCTCTGTATTATGACACATGTTGGTGACTGCAAGACATACTTGATCAACAGCCATACAAGTCACACTAACGGTGGCTGTACAAACAACTTTAACACTACGACAAATATGCGCCACATTGTTAACCCGCATCAAAAAAGAATGACAAACTAATTTCGGGAGAACATCTTCACCGTAACACAACATAAACACAAAAGAACATATACCCATGCAATTATCAATGCCAATGCTGCGCTACTCTTCCGGGCTACACCAAACCCCGCCCACCTCAACCGACGCACGGAGGGGGGCGGTGATGTGGGGTGGTGGCGGGGGTGTAGCACCGAAGAGGAGCGCTGCATGGCATTCTGGGTATTTGTTCTTTTGTGTTTATGTTGTGTTGTAGTGTGAATGTTCTCCCGAAATGTGTTTGTCTTTCTTGTTTGATGTGGGTTTACAATGTGGATCATATTTGTTTTAGTGTTAATGTTGTTTGTACAGACACCGTCAGTGTGACCTGTATGGCAGTTGATCAACTATGTCTTGCAGTCACTATTGTATGTCCAACAAAGCAACTCAGTTGGCGCGCTTTTTGTGTGATGAATGAGTGAACATGACGAAAGGTTATTTTTTCATGTCACGGACTTAATATATTTGTCTGGGGCGAACAACAGGACAATCCTTCATGAGGGTCACAGGAAGTCTCTGGGGAGAATTGGCAAATATGTTGCTAGGTCGGGAAAGCCATTCAAAGTAGGTGAATCCAATTTTCACGTTGTTTGTACATATGTGGGCCCCCCGGTAAATTGAGTTTGAGACCCCTGATCTTAACAATTCAGAAAAAATCTGTAAAACAATGGTATTTTTCTGTGGAACCGCCAGCATTGTCACTTCACTAAAGGTGGTTGGTCGTAATAATTTGGAAAAACTCTGAAGAATAAAGGTATTTTTCTGCAGAACTGTTTGCATCGTCACTTTATTAAAGGTGTTTGATCCTAATAATTTAGTAAAAATCTGTAAAATTACGATATTTTTCCGCAAAACGTTTCATGAACATTTCTGTAAATTTAAGGTTTTTGATCATTATTTGGTTTACAATGTTCTACTTTAATGTAATGGTTTTCGTTTGGCAGCCGTTGCTGCCAGTACATGGGTGTCAAACTCCGGCCCGCGGACCAAATGTGGCCCGCCGTGTAATTTCACTTGGCCCTTGAGGCAATATCAAATTAACATTAGAGCTGGCCCGCCGCTGTAACACCGTATTAACCGCTAATACTCTTACTTGCCAACCCTCCCGATTTTCCCAGGAGACTCCCGAAGTTCAGTGCCCCTCCCGAATTTCATCCGGGACAACAATATTTGGGGTGGGCTTTAAAGGCACTGCTTTTGGCGTTCGCTTTTCCTCCATACGAACAGCGTGCCGGCCCAGTCACATAATACATGTGGCTTACACAGGCTTACACAGGCTTACACACGCTTACACACACACACACGCACACGCACACGTACACGCACACACATACACATACACACACACACGTGAAGGCAAGCATACTTGGTCAACAGTGATACAGTTCACACTGATGGTGGCCTTATAAACAACATTAACACTGTTGCAAATATGTGCCACAATGTGAACCCACACCAAACAAGAATGACACATTTCGGGAGAACATCCGTACTGCAACACAACATAAACACAACAGAACAAATACCCAGAACGCTTTGCAGCACTAACTCTTCCGGGACGCTACAATATACACCCCTCGCTATCACCAAATCCCGTCCACCTCAACCCCACCGCCCAAAAAAGGCATTCATTTTTTATTTAAATTTTATTTGATATGCCATTGATATTTTTTAATTATCATTATTATTTGAAACTCGATTTTGCATGTCACTATAAAGTTATATAAGCCTTGCTTGTTCAATATTCAATGCAAAACTTGTTTGGGCCCCTATTAAAAGGTTAATTTGTTCAACCTCTGCCCGCAGCTTTGTTCGGTTTTAAATTTTGGCCCACTCTGTATTTGAGTTTGACACCCCTGCTCTAAATAATAAAGTAGGAAAATAGCAGCAGTTATCCCACAGGGAAACATAGTTTTGAATAAAATAATCAGTGATATGTTATCTGTTTTTGCGGGTGAATTGGTAGCAATTTATATGGCAGTTAACTGGATAGAGGAAAAAAAAGCAACAAAAGCAGTCGTCTGCTCGGACTCCAGCAATGCATCGATGAGCATAAAAAACATAGCATCAGAAACAAGACAAAATTTAGTTTATGAAATAGTTCAGGCAATCTGCAGAATAAATAAAGTGGGAGGTGTGGTAACATTTCTTTGGGTTCCTGCTCATGTAGGAGTTGTGGGCAATGAATTAGCAGATAGATACGCAAAACAAGCAACCACTAAAACAGAAGGAAACATGGAGATTAACCACAGTAAAGAAGAGGTGAAGAACACAATGAAGATAGAACACAATAAAAAGTGGCAATATAATTGGAATAAGGAAACAAAAGGTAGGGAGTATTACAAAGTCCAGAGGAGAATAGGTGTAATGAGGAGGCAATAGAAATATCAATCATCAATCAATCAAAGTTTACTTATATAGCCCTAAATCACGAGTGTCTCCAGCCACAACGAAAAATATATTAGGATTGCATTCAGAACACGTAGGTTTTAAAGCATTTTATAATTTTTTTTTTTAAAAACACTGGGTTGAATAAAATAATATATCAACAAATCAATCAATGTTTATTTATATAGCCCTAAATCACTAGTGTCTCAAAGGGCTGCACAAACCACAACACAAACCACATCGACATCCTCGGTAGAGCCCACATAAGGGCAAGGAAAACTCACACCCAGTGGGATGTTGGTGACAATGATGACTATGAGAAACCATGGAGAGGACCGCATATGTGGGCAACCCCCCCCCCCCCCCCCAGCCACCCACCCCCTCTAAGGGAACCGAAAGCAATGGGGGTCGAGCGGGTCTAACATGATACTGTGAAAGTTCAATCCATAGTGGATCCAACACAACCGTGAGAGTCCAGTGCAAAGTGGATCCAACACAGCAGAGAGAGTCCCCGTCCACAGTGGAGCCAGCAAGAAACCACCCCAAGCGGAGGCCGATCAGCAGCGTAGAGATGTCCCAGCCGATACACAGGCGAGCGGTCCATCCTGGGTCCCGACTCTGGACAGCCAGCACCTCATCCATGGCCACCGGACAGAGGAGGAAAAGATCAACTGGTCTAAAAAGGGAGTTTATTTAAAGGCTAGAGTATACAAATGAGTTTTAAGGTGAGACTTAAATGCTTCTACTGAGGTAGCATCTCGAACTGTTACCGGGAGGGCATGCCAGAGTACAGGAGCCCGAACGGAAAACGCTCTATAGCCCGCAGACTTTTTCTGGGCTCTGGGAATCACTAGTAAGCCGGAGTCCTTTGAACGCATATGGTACAATACAATCGGCAAGATAGGCTGGAGCTAGACCGTGTAGTATTTTATACGTAAGTAGTAAAACATTAAAGTCACATCTTAGTGCACAGGAAGCCAGTGCAGGCGACCCAGTATAGGCGTAATATGATCAAACTTTCTTGTTCTTGTCAAAAGTCTAGTAGCCGCATTTTGTAACAACTGTAATCTTTTAATGCTAGACATGGGGAGACCCAAAAATAATACATTACAGTAATCGAGGCGAGACGTAACAAACGCATGGATAATGATCTCAGCGTCGTTGGTGGACAAAATGGAGCGAATTTTTGCGATATTACGGTGATGAAAGATGGCAGTTTTAGTAACGCTCTTAATGTGTGACTCAAAGGAGAGAGTTGGGTTGAATATAATACCCAGATTCTTTACCGAGGAGCCTTGATTAATTGTTTGGTTGTCAAATGTTAAAGTTTTTATTATTAAATACAGGTCGGTGTCTAGCCGGACCGATAATCAGCATTTCCGTTTTTTTGGCGTTGAGTTGGAAAAAGTTAGCGGACATCCATTGATAATTTCATTAAGACATGCCTCCAGCTGACTACAATCCGGCGTGTTGGTCAGCTTTAGGGGCATGTAATAATAATAATAATAATAATAATAATGGATTAGATTTATATCGCACTTTTCTATTGTTAGATACTCAAAGCGCTCACAGAGAAGTGGGAACCCATCATTCATTCACACCAGGTGGTGGTAAGCTACATCTGTAGCCACAGCTGCCCTGGGGTAGACTGACGGAAGCGTGGCTGCCAGTTTGCGCCTACGGCCCCTCCGACCACCACCAATCATTCATTCATCATTCATTCACCAGTGTGAGCGGCACCGGGGGCAAGGGTGACGTGTCCTGCCCAAGGAAACAACGGCAGCGATTTGGATGTCAATAGGTGGGAAGCGAACCTGCAACCCTCAGGTTTCTGGCACAGCCGCTCTACCCACTACGCCATGCCGCCCCAGAGTTGGGTGTCATCAGCATAACAGTGAAAGCTAACTCCGTATTTGCGTGTGATGTCACCTAGCGGCAGCATGTAGATGCTGAAGAGTGCAGGGCCAAGGACTGAACCCTGGGGAACTCCACACGTTACGTTAACATAGTCCGAGGTCACATTGTTATGGGAGACGCACTGCATCCTGTCAGTAAGATAAGAGTTAAACCAAGACAGGGCTAAGTCTGACATACCGATTAGTATTTTGATACACTCTAATAAAATATTATGATCGACGGTATCGAAAGCAGCGCTAAGATCAAGGAGCAGCAATATAGATGACGGATCAGAATTAATCGTTAGCAATAGATCATTAGACATTTTTGCGAGGGCTGTCTTCGTAAAGTGATTTGGCCTGAATCCGGATTGAAAGGTTTCACATAGATTGTTCGACGCTAAGTGTTCATTTAGCTGTTCTGCAACAATTTTTTTCGAGGATTATTGAAATAAAAGGAATGTGAAGGTGTTTACCATGAGGTCAGGATCGAGGTTAGGGTATTTTAAGGAGGGGATGAATAACCACTTTTTTTTTATTCTAGGGGAACAGTGCCAGAGGAAAGTGATAAGTTTATAATATTTAGCACTGATGGACCTAATAATACAAAGAGCTCCTTGATAAGTTTCCCAGGAAGTAGGTCAAGTAAACATGTTGTTTGTTTTATTCCATTTACACGTTGAAACAATTCTTCTAATGTTATTTCCTCAAAACGAGAGAAACTATTTTGGAGGGCAGTATCCGCCATATATACAGTCGTATCTGTGTTAATAGAACCCAGTTGTAGCTGGGACCCATTGTCTTTAATCTCCTTTCTAATGACTTCAATGTTCTTATTAAATAATTGCATAAAGTCATCTGCTGAGTGGGTGGAGCTACAGGAAGGGGTCCCTTGTTGGGTTAGCGATGCTTCCATACTAAAAAAAAAAAGAGGATTGTTTTTATTAAGGTGGATGAGATTTGAGTAATATTTAGCTTTAGCTAAGGTAAGCATGCGTTTATAAGTTATTAAACCATCACTCCATGCTTGATGGTGCACCTCAGTCTAGTCATGCGCCATTTGAGTTCCAGCTTTCTAATTAATAATTTCAGAGCCCTAGTTTCTTCTGTAAACCATGGAGTACGCCTTTTTGGAGACTTTTTTTAACTTCAGCGGTGCTATACTATCAATGGTTTTGCGCAGGGCGTCGTTACAGTTGTTAGTGAGGTTATCAATAGGGCCCACATACTTTGGGAATGGTGCCATTACCGAGGGCAGTAGGTCAGCAAGAGTTGTTGTTGTGGAAGTATTAATCTTGCGGCTCCTATAGCAGTTATTATTATTATTAGTCTGAGTCTGAACCTTGAATTTTATAAGGTAATGATCGGGCATTACTTTAGTATACGGGAGTATCATAACTTTGGAAACGGTAATACCTCAGACAAGTACTAGGTCTATCGTATTACCGTTGCAATGCGTGGGTTCATTTATTATTTGTGTAAGACCACAGCTATCAATTATAGTCTGGAGCGCTAGGCACGGTTGGTCCGATGGGGTATTCTTATGGATATTAAAGTCCCCCATTATAATTATATAATTGCCGTGCATCACTAGATCAGCAACGAACTCTGAGAATTCATTGATAAAGTCCAAATAGGGCTCTGGGGGACGGTAAATAACAGCCAGGTATAGAGGCAGCGGTGTGACGGACCACATAGTAAGCACCTCAAACGATTTATAATTATTATTTATGTTAGGACTAATGTTAAAGTTTTCGTTGTATATTAGTGCAATCCCCCCCCCCCCCCCGTATAGTTAGGAGGAGATGGCTCATTTAGAGCAAAAAAGTTGTCTGGTTTAACCCAGGTTTCGCTGAGACCGATGAAGTTAAGATTGTTGTCTCTGATGACCTCATTAACTAATAACGTTGAGGGAGACAATGATCTTATGTTTAAAAAAGTATTCCAATGCTAGCTAGCAGGTCTAGCAAGCACACGTCATTCAATCCAAAACGGCCCGATCTATCCACATCCAGAATTGTCTGGCGGTCCTAAGTGATCATGGAGTGACCCATGTTGTAAACCAACCATGACATTTGGAGAGCTGTCCGGTATTTTTGCCAAATGTTCCATTTCTACCAAGAGCTCCTCGACGTAGCAGCCCGTCTGGGCGCCGCCATCTTGAATTTCTTGGATATAGAGTAGGGCACTGTTTTTCAACCTTTTTTGAGTCAAGGCACATTTTTTTTTATAACAAAAATATTGTAGCGTCCAGAAGAAATGCACGCAAAGTCTGACGCTCTTTTTTAAACGTATATTGAGCAACCTATCTAACACAGCTCAACTTATCTTGTTCCCTTCACATGCACGTGAAGGGAACTCATTTCCGCAACAACAACGCTTCCTCCTTCTTCGCCAATCACCTTCAGGCATGCAACGCTCACAACAATACGAATTCTGAATATCACTCCTCAAGAACACAACATCACATCAGCAGGTCGTTACACTCCATCCCCCTTTCAAAGTCCCTCGTCCCCGAGGGGGACAACAAAATCTCTCAAGTGGGCTGGTCGCCGCCTCAGCCTCTGGGGTCTTGTGTTCCCCCTTTCTAGGGAGGAAGTCACAGGAAGTGTTACATCCTGTGAAAGCCAGGACGAGGTCCCCGGAACGAAAGAACAAGACTCTCTAGTCCGGTAACTCCACTCCGAGTCCTGCAGGAGTGCCTTTGCTCCGGTATGGTGCTAACCCGTCACGGTGCAGGACAACTTTTCTGCCACGGGGTGGGAATTGGACCCGGTACACACCTTCCCCGAGTCTTTCCAACACACTACAAGGGCCCATCCAGTCATTGTCCAGCTTCGGGCATCTTCCCTTTTTCCTTTGGGGGTTGTACACCCACACCAACTCTTCAGTGGCAAAATGTCACACTTTTTTGTGCACGTCGTAATTCCTCTTTTGTCTACGGCCAGCATTCCGCAGCTGGTTCCTGGCAAATTCCTGAGCTGAATCCAGCCCGTCTTGTAGTTTTTTAGCGTACTCCCCTCCGGCCCAGCATAAAAAGGGTAGCAAGAAGTGGAGTCTTAAACTACTGACCTGTATGCCATTAACACGAGGGGAACATGGCAATCCCAGCCCCGCTGATGGTTAGCCATGCCAATTGCCAACTGTTGTCCCAAGATGCGGTTAAACCGCATCTTGGGTGCAGGGGTGTGGTCAGGGTCTTCTGAGAGCCAAGTTTCACGTACAACGTTGCAAAGAGCCTTGACTCAAAGTTTCTGCCTTGATCGGTGTGGATGATTTCTGGAGCACCGAACCTGCTGAACATCACCTCCAACAGCGCGTCTGCAATAGTTTCAGCTACTTGGTCGGGCAGGCTGTACGCTTCAGGCCACTTTGAAAAGTAGTCCATTACTGTGAGGATGTAACGGTTTCCTCTTTCTGTGCGAGGAAAGGGCCCGAGGACATCTATCCCCACCCTCTCCATAGGATAGCCCGCAGGGAATTGCTGTAGCTGTGCATGTGATCTGCCTGCAGGGCCCTTCTTTGTCACACAGCTGTCACAATGCTCGCAATAGTCAACCACATCTCTTCTGTGTTGACCCCAATATAAGGCTTTGCGGAGGCGGCTTAGGGTCTTGGAGATAGCAAAGTGCCCAGATCCCGGGGCCCAGTGCACCGCTTTCAGGACCGACTCTCTCAAAGTTTTTGGCACCACCACTTGCCAGCGGGTCTCCCTTGTGGCTGGTTCTCTCCAGCCTCTTTGTAGCACACCATCGGACATACGCAGGGTTTCAAACATTGACCAGAGGCCTTTTGTAGCGCGTAAGAGCATGGCAATCTCCTCCCACTGATGTCCAGCTACCCATGCGCGAACGGGCCTGATGTCACTGTCCTCCTCTTGTCCAAGCTCCCACTCTACTACCGTGATGGGTGGCTGCAGCAGTCCATCATAGGCCCCCTTGCATCCACCACCGCACCCAACACATTTGAATGGAGCCCCTCCGGTGTGTCCTTTTTCTCACAATATTGGCAGTTAGTTACGTAGCAGGGCCGGCGAGAGAGTGCATCAGCATTGCCATGTTGTGCTCCTGGCCTATGGGCCACGGTGAAGTCAAATGCCTGTAGCTCTTCAATCCAGCACGCCAGCTGGCCTCCAGGCTCTCTGAAGGACATAAGCCACTGTAAAGCGGCGTGGTCAGTTCTGACTGTAAAATTAAGTCCGCCCAGGTAATATTTGAAGTGGCGGACAGCAGTGACTACCGCAAGTAGCTCCCGCCTGGTCACACAATAGCGCCTTTCGGCCTTGTTAAATGTCCTGCTATGGTATGCAATCACCTTCTCTCCTTCAGGTGTCACCTGTGACAGCACCGCTCCAGAGACAACATTGCTGGCATCAGTTTCCAAGACAAAAGGGAGACTGGGGTTAGGTGGGGAGAGGATCGGAGCCTCCACAAGAGTTCTCTGCAGTGAGCTGAATGCTGTCTGACACTCTTCAGTCCAACTAAACGACTCGCCCTTTTGCAGCAACCGGAACAGGCTAGCAGCGATGCAGGAAAACCCTTTTACAAACCGCTTGTAATACGATGCCAGGCCGAGGAAACTCTTCAGCTCATGAACCGACCTCGGAGTGGGCCACTCCTCCACAGCGCGCACCTTCTCAGGTAGAGTGCCCACCCCGCCTCCTCCAACTCTGTGTCCCAGGAACGTGACCTCTCGTCTCAAAAAGCAGCACTTCTGGGGTGTAGTTTTAAGCCTGCTGCCTTCATCTGCTCCAGCACACGCTTGAGACCTGCCATGGCTGCTTCAAAGGACCCACCAGACTTTATTATTGTTGCAGAGGACCCTGTGTCCACTAATGCCGTGCAACGTATCACAGTCATAGGAGCGTACCAACAGTTCCCTACCCAAGTATGTCCAATTACCACGAGGTGTTCTGGCTGGCGATCTTTTCCACCCACTGCCTGTACCCCCCTCTCTTGAACAACCTGTACTGTGTCCTCCTTGGGGTGACGTTGGGACATTTCCTCAAGGGCCAGTATTGTCCCATCTATACGGCCCCTGCCCCGTTTCCCTTATTGACCGGGATATGTGGGCAATCACAGACAAAGTGTCCAGCCTTCCCACAGCTCCAACATGTCTTAACACGCTGTCTTGAGCGTCGATCGTCACGTAGGGTGGCTGCCCGAACCAACTGGGTCAGTGACTCCATCCACGCTGGGTCCCCCGGCACCAGATCTGGTCCCTTTTGTTCTTTCACCCGAGGTGTATCACCAAGCACAACCCTTTGAGCACTGGCGCACAGCATCTCTCTCTTTGTAGCCAGCTCAAGGGCTGTCTGGAGGAAAGTGGGGTGGGCCAGGAGGGTCTGAACACGCAAGTCAGCTGGTAGAAGGGACTGGAGGAAGTGATCACGGGCCAGCTCCCCCTGGATGGCTGCAGGCATGTGAGCATAGGTGCGGTGGACCAGTCCCTCAATGTCGTTAGCCAGGTGTCTTAGTGACTCTCCTGGTCGACGCTGACGACTGCAGAGCTCTGAGTGTAATAGGCTGTCTGCTGAGCACAGTCCAAATCTCCTCTTCAAAGCCCCAACAAGAGCTCCATTATCACTTCTCTCTGGTGGGCTCAGTAGCAGCAGGCTCGACAAGGCCTCCCCAGTGAGGCACATTGCAAGCTGGAGGGACATTTCTTCTGGAGACCATCTTCCTGCCTGTGCCAACATTTCAAATTGGGCATGAAATGCCTCCCAGTTCGCCTTGCCATCAAACCTGGGAGTCTTCATTGAGCGCGGAATTCCCCCATCCGAAGCAGCGTGCGCTGCACTTGTCGGTGCTGCTTCTCTCCTTCCTCCCTCTCTCTCTCTCTCTCTCTCTTTGCAGCGCGCTCCTCACGTCCGGGATTCACACAGACGTCTGCAGTCGCTGCCGGCACCTTAATTCCCCAATCAATGTCCTTCCCCTCCCGTTCAATCTTGACAAAGTCACCAGGAAACATCGTGGCAGTACCTCCCGATGACGAGGAGGTTGAGCACACTAGCAACGCAGTATGCGCACACAAGCAGCGGCAGTATGCGCAAAGTTTTACTTCTGACACCAATTGTAGCGTCCAGAATAAATGCACGCAAAGTCTGACGCTCTTTTTTAAACTTTTATTGGTGCAACCTTTCTATCACAGCTCAACTTATCTAGGTTCCCTTCACATGCACGTCTATCCTCATTTCTCATTTACGCAACCACAACGCTTTCTCCTTCTTCGCCAATCACCTTCAGGCAACGTTCACAACAATAGGAATTCTGAATATCACTCCTCAAGAACACAACATCACATCAGCAGGTCGTTAAAATATGGAGGCACACCACCAGCAGAAAATGTTAAAAAAGTAAACTCCACCAGGTTGTTGTGCCTTATTTTGAGTTTGTTGTTGTTTCCTGTGTGAAGCGCTGTTATTTTGGTGACCTTTCCTGTATTGTTGGTGTTCTCCAGTAGCAGCTGCACGCCTTGCTTTGAGTGCTATTCCCCGCAACTTATTTGTTTTCCCAATCAAGACTATTTAAGTTGTGCGTACGCGATCCTTCTTTGTGGGGACATTGTTGATTGTCATGTCATGTACGGATGTGTGAACGCCGTCTTTACTCCACACGCTGTAAGTTTTTGCTGTCGTCCAGCATTCTGTTTTTGTTGACTTTGTAGTTTTACTTTTGTTTTACATAGCCATCACTATGCTTCAGTGCCTTTTCCTAGCGGGACTTGTCTTTTGTTAATTTTTGGTTTAAGCGTTACATACCTTTTTACCTGCACGCTGTCTCCCGCTGTACTCTGCATATTGGCATCACGACAAACCATCCTTGACGCGTTCCGACTTCTACAAAGCAATGAAATACCTGCTGCCACCTACTGAAAAGGAGTATAACAAGATTACCCTGCTAAGCTCTAGACAGCACAGACACTAGATAACGGCATATATTATTATTGATTTTCAAAAAATATTTTTGGGACCAATTAGGAAAAGTTGCTTAATTTCCCACTGCACACCAGACAATATCTCACGGCACACTAGTGTGCCGCGGCACAGTGGTTGAAAATCACTGGAGTAGGGATCCACCTTGGTCCACACTCCATTTCAGTAGGTGGCAGTAATTCTCATTGGTTGTCATCCGCCATTAAACAAAAAAGAAGAAGAGGAAGAAAATGAGCGACCCCTCCCTCTTCCCTCCTCCCTCAGACCGAGATTCGGGGAAGAACAAGTAGCTTGACGGTTGGAAGCTTCCGGAAGGAGAGAAGCGGAACTACCAAACATTTGGAGTGAATTTGGCGGCGGCGAGAGTATCTAAATCTGTTTTGGCGGTTGAGCATAAGCTGTTTTGTGACTGGATCGAGATGGAAGGGGATAGTGACGGGATGTATGAGGATAGTATGGAAATGGATAGGACTAGAGGGGAGAGAGGAAAGAAGGGGAGAGGAGGGAGTGAAGGAAAGTCGAGTACTAAAAGAGTGCATGAAGACGATGAAGAGGTTGATAAGAGGAAAAGGGTTATGATGGATGAATATAAGATAATTTATACATTTAAATCAAACCAAGATATGAATGACATTAGTTTGATGACACTGGTTAAGGGATTAAAGAAGGACATTGGAGAGGTGGAGATAGCGAAGGTGCTCAGGGACGGACGGCTGTTGATTAAACGCAAAAATGGAGAGCAAAAGAACAAAGCAATGCGATTGCAAAAACTGTGCAACAAAATAATAAAGGAAAAAATCGAAGTGGGAGAACGAAAGGGGGCAAGAGGGGTCGTGACAGGAATCCCAAGAGGAGAAAATTTAGATGATCTGAAAAAAGAAATAAAAGGAGGAACTGTCACTATGATGAATAGAATGATGGCATTTAGGAACGGTGAAAAGACTGAGAGTGAATCCGTGCTAGTGCAATTTGCAGAGGAGGTCCTACCAGAGAGAATCATGATTGGGTATCTAAGCTTCTATGTTAGAGCTTACGTGCCACCCCCAGTACGTTGTTTCAAGTGCCAACGCTATGGGCACATAGCTAGTGTTTGTCATGCTAAGATGAGATGTGGACGGTGTGGAGGAGAGCATGAATATGGACAATGTGGAGAAAATGAACAGGTCAAGTGTTGTAATTGTGGCGGGAATCACACAGCAGCGTATGGGGGCTGCATCATAAGAAAACAGGCAACAGAAGTACAGCAAATCAGAGTTGAAAGAAATATTACATACGCAGAGGCAGTTAAAATAAGAAATCAAGAAAGTGCAGAATCGGACAGAAGTGAAAATAGTTCAAGAAATAAAAAACAAGAGGCAGCAAGTACAGGAATTTCCATGGACAAACTAGTTGTATTCCTGGCTTATGTAATAAATTGTACAGAACAGGCTAGAAACAAGACTGAGAAAATCAAAATAATTGTCAAAGCAGCAGCAAAGTTTTTAAATTTAAAAGAACTATCCTGGGAACAGGTGCAAGGTGAGCTACAGAGAGTAGACGAGACCGAGTCATGTTACCACAATCCAACGCCATGTTAATTGTTCAGTGGAATGCCAGAAGTTTGATAGCAAACGGACAGGAATTAAAGGGATATATTAATAATATGAAAAATAAACCACATATAATATGTATTCAAGAAACATGGCTGAAGCCAAAATTAAACTTTATAATAAAAGGATATATAACGATACGTAAAGATAGGAATGATGAGCAAGGAGGAGGATGTGCCATATTTATTAAGGAAGATATGCATTATTCAATATTAAAAGTAAAACAAGAACTAGAGATAGTAGGAGTAGAAGTATGGAATAATAAAGAAAGATACAAAGTACTAAACTTCTATAATCCATGCAAGAAATTAGAAATTCACCAACTAGAAACAATAATGGAGCACTGGAGTGGCAATATTATTTGGTGTGGTGACTTTAATGCACATAGCACAATGTGGGGTGAAAGGGATGACTGGAATGGGGATACATTGGAAGCACTTTTGGAGGAAAAAGAACTGGTGTGTGTGAATGATGGGTCGGGAACAAGGTTAGATGTCGTCACGGGTAAAGAAACAGCAATAGATTTAACACTAGTGTCACAAGGGTTAGCAGGAAAGGTGGAGTGGGAAGTAAATAAATACAGCACAATGGGAAGTGATCACTATCCAATCTTCATTCACATAAACATAAATCATAGGACAGAAAGCACTAGGATAGAAGGAAGATGGAAGTATAATCATGGTGACTGGGAGAAATTTAGGGAAATTACCGACATAACTTTAAAGGAAGTAGATACAAATCAAGATATTGAACAACTAAATACAGATATTACAAAGTGCATAATAGAAGCAGCCGAACAGAGCATACCAAGGAATGGTATAGGGAGAAGAAGGAAGATAGTGCCATGGTGGACACAAGAGTGCAGAGATGCAATACAAGAACGGAATAGAGCATTTAGAATATTGAGAAGAACACATAATTTCCAAGACATGATCCAATATAAAAGGCATCAAGCTAGAGTAAGATATGTTATTAAAAAAACAAGAAAACACCATTGGAGAACTTTTTGTGAAACACTAAATAGAACTACTCCTTTAAGCCAAGTGTGGGGAATGATCAAGAGAATGTCAGGGCTCAGAAAAGAACATAAAAATCATGTGATGAAAGATGGAATGCGGAGTGTGGTAGGAAATAAAGAAAAAGCAGAACTTTTAGCAAAAACCTTTGTTAAAGTGCACAGTAATGATAATTTGAGAAATGTAGAAAAACAAAAGAGAGAAGAAACAATTAGTTTAAATATTGAGGAAATGAAGGAAGACAACGATAATAGTTTTATCAACACTATGGATATGACATTTTCTTTGGATGAAATGGTTCGAATTTTAAAAAAAGTTAAAAATACGACGCCAGGGAAAGACCTGGTGAGTTATCAAATGATCAAAAATTTAGGTAGCATCGGCAAAGAAGTGGTCTTGAAATTATATAATAGGATATATGAAGAAGGAAAATTACCAGATGAGTGGAAAACAGCTGTAATAATTTCAATATGCAAGCCAGGGAAAGATCCGGAAGAGGCAGGAAATTATAGGCCGATAGCATTGACCTCAAATTTGGGCAAAGTAATGGAAAAAATGATTAATGAAAGATTAATATATTATTTAGAGTCAAAAGAAATTATAAAAACTACCAAAGTGGTTTTCGCAAAGCAAGAAGCACAAATGACCCAGCAGTGCAGCTGGAAGAGGAAATTAGAAAGGGACAAATAAATAAAGAAAGTATAATTGCGGTATTTTTTGACATAGAGAAAGCGTATGATATGTTGTGGAAACAGGGGTTGCTGATGAAACTAAATAGGATTGGGATTAGAGGAAGAATGTACAGATGGATAAAAGACTTTTTAACAAGTAGAACATTATTAGTAAAAAATAGAGAATGAATATAGCAGAGAATACGAAGTGGAAAATGGGACCCCACAAGGGAGTATAATAAGTCCAGTACTATTTTCCATCATGATAAATGAAGTTTTTAGTGAAGTGGAAGGGTTAGTGGAGGTGGCATTGTTTGCTGATGATGGAGTGATGTGGAAGAGAGGTAGAAATACAAATCATATAGAAAAGAAGATTCAAAAAGCGGTAAATAATGTTCAAGACTGGGGGACGGCTTGGGGTTTAAGATTCTCTGTTGGAAAGACAAAAGTCATAAATTTTACGAAGAGGAAAGTACAAAACAAGCTCCAAATAAAACTCTATGGAGAAAACATAGAAGAGGTACAAGTATTTAAATATTTAGGAATATGGTTTGATAAAAATATTAACTGGTCAACCCACATCAGCAAGATAGTGGAGAAAAGTAAAAAGGTGTTAAATATAATGAGGGCTTTGAGGGGTAAAGATTGGGGGGCTGATAGGTTGACATTGAAAACAATATATATCACTTTAATTCGGTCTGTTATCGACTACGGATGCATTATTTATCGATCTGCTTCAAAAACTCTACTTGAGAAAATAGACCGGATCCAGTCGCAGGCGTTAAGATTATGTTGTGGAGCTACTAAATCTACTCCAGTGGCAGCATTACAAGTAGAAATGAATGAAAAACCTTTGGACATGAGGAGAGATAAACTCTCAGCAGTTTATTGGGCAAACTTAAAATGATCCAAGCAAGGACATCCAACCTGTCAAGTGCTAATAAATTGCCAAGAAAAAGGGAAGAAAAAAATGAATAGTTTTGGGTGGATAATAGGAGATATATGTAAAAAAACACAAATTGACAATATTAAAGTGAGCCCTACAGTACCAATTCCTGCAATACCACCGTGGATGTATGAAAACCCAAAGGTAGACATGCAGTTACTGAAGAATAGACATTTAAATAGTTACCAAATAGAACAACGGATTGAGGAAATGTTTTTTGATAATATTATGATATACACAGATGCATCAAAAACTATAAATAGTCAAGTAGGAGCTGCTGCAGTTATCCCACAGAGAAATATAGTGTTGAATAAAAGAATTAGTGATAAACTATCTGTTTTTACGGGGGAATTGGTAGCAATTTATATGGCAGTTAACTGGATAGAGGAAAACAAAGCTAGGAAAGTAGTCGTGTGCTCGGACTCCAGCAGTGCATTGACGAGCATAAAAAACATAACATCAGAAACAAGACTAGATATAGTTTATGAAATAGTTCAGGCAATCTACAGAATAAATAAAGCGGGAGGTGTGGTAACATTTCTCTGGGTTCCTGCTCATGTAGGAGTTGAGGGAAATGAGTTAGCTGATAGGTACGCAAAACAAGCAACCATTAAAACAGAAGTAAACATGGAGATTAAGCACAGTAAAGAAGAAGTGAAGAGCATAATTAAGATAGAACACAATAAAAAGTGGCAGGATAATTGGAATAAGGAAACAAAAGGTAGAGAGTTTTACAAAGTCCAGAGGAGAGTAGGTGTAATGAGAGGAGGGGGTAGAAATAGGAAAGAAGAAGACATTATTACTAGAATGAGATTAGGCCATACATATCTAAATAGTTCACTAAAATTGATAGGCAAACATACTACAAGGCTGTGTGATTTTTGCCACCAGATAGAAAATGTTGACCATGTCTTAATACAATGTAGGAAATATAATAGAGAAAGAGAAATACTGGAAAATAAGTTAGCAAAAGAAAATATTAGGTTAGAAGTGGGAGATATATTAGGATTGCATTCAGAAAACATAGGATATAAAGCAATATACACATATTTAAAAAACACTGGGTTAAGTAAAAGAATATAGAGTAGGGATCCACCTCGGTCCACACTCCATTACAGTAGGTGGCGGTAATGCACACCAGAAGGTTGCTTGCCAACCGCCATAAAAACAAAAGAAGAAGAAAAAGAGATTCGGGGAAGAAAATGGCGGTTCACACCTTCGTCTCTGAGACCGTCCTTCTCTTGGCAGCAATTGATACAGACTAAGTTATGTTAAGTTTCTTAAACTTTTATCAAACATGTTCCTACTGCAGTTCGAAACAGTGGTATAGTATTTTATACCAGGCGGGGAGTGTGACGTAATATTATCAGGTAATGAGAAGGGACCTTTTATTTTGAAGGCGAGTTGCTCCCTCTAGTTTCCGGTAGTCTCCACTCGACAGTCAGACGCTCACTGGTTTACACAGGAGACAGATTTACGTGTTTCAGCGCTCCAAGTTTGTTGTTTCTTCCCACAAAGTGCCTTGGAAACATTGTCTGTAAGTCCTATTTCTGTTTAATGAAGACGTTGTGTGCACGTGTACTTGTAGAAATAATACCGTGCGACGATAGCTTGTTCTCCTGTTTTAGCTCGTTGCTACTTAGCAAGTAGATTCTTTGCTCGCTAGCTCACTGCTCTAAGGGAGGGTGCAATGTTTGTTTCTCTCCTCCTCAGTATATTATGTATATTATCCTGTGTTGTTTGCAACCATTCCATATGTACATCTTATTCATGTGTGGCTTTGAGTGTTACACGGGCTGTGTAACACTCATACGTTTATGAACATACGTTTATGAACACTGTTTACATTGTTATTGTATGGGCTGCGTGTGTATGTGGGAAAACATGTAATGCAGAAAACATTTATGGAAATGTGGGTACTTAATAGTGTTTATTTGACATATATGTTGTGTCTCTTTGGGTTGTAGCTGCCTGGAGGTTTTCATTTAGTGCGATTTTGAAGGAGGATATAGATGCACTTCCTTTTACACCTGTTGGGAGTGCATTCCATTCCGTTGTTGATAGGAAGGAAGCGTTCGAGTATTGCCAGGAAAAGAGGAAAGGCGCACATTGGAGTTGTTGTGTGGTTGAATCGCATCTTGTACAATAAAGACAAGACAAACTAAAGAAGTTGTATGAGCCTATATTCCTGGATTATTACAGTATTGTGTGTGTGTAACCGTCATTCTCTGTGTTGAGGTCCTCACTCTTTATTGTGGTTTCCGAGGTATCTGAACACGTATTGTATGATTGCCAATGTTAAGGAAAGCAATGTATACTGTTTACAACTTAAAGAGAGACTGCTGAAGTTTTAAAGGAGGATTTATTTTGTCCGGTCTGAGTTGAAAATGTCTTATAAGCTCAACCATTCTCCCTATGTGTATTGTGTTTCATGTTTGAAGCCCAAAGTCACCCCAGTAATGATTTAAAACCAGAGTGGTTATGATTTACATTATTGCACTGATTTAAAGGCTTACTGAAACCCACTACTACCGACCACGCAGTCTGATAGTTTATATAGCAATGATGAAATATTAACATTGCAACACATGCCAATAGGGCCTTTTTAGTTTACTAAATTGCCATTTTAAATGTCCCGCGAAGTGTCGTGTTGAAAACGTCGCGGTATGATGACTCGTATGATGACGCGTGCGTTGACGTCTCGGGTTGTAGTTGACATTATTTTCCAGCCCGATCCAAGCTATAAGTAGTCTGCTTCAATCGCATAATTCAACAGTATTCTGGACATCTGTGTTGCTGAATCTTTTGCAATTTGGTCAATTAATAATGGAGAAGTCAAAGTAGAAAGATGGAGGTGGGAATCTTTTAGCCTTCAGCCACACAAACACACGGTGTTCCCTTGTTTAAAATTCCCGAAAGTGAAGATTTACTATGGATCAGAGTGGTCAAGCGAACATGGATCCCGACCAAATGTCAACCGGCAGTTTTCGGTGAGAAAATTGTGGTAATAAGTTTGCTCTTACAGGCGACATCAGCGGAGCTTCCAGCTGCGTGACTTCCCTCAGAGACACTGGGTCAACACACCCGTGGCCACACCCCCTTTCGACTTTCAGGTACTATTTAATCTCAACACAATAGGCAGATAAGGGATTTTCCAGAATTATCATGGTAAATGTGTCTAATAACATCTGAATCGCTCCCACTGCAATTGCCTTTATTTTTTTTTTTACTTTATTTTTTTTCTAGTCCTTTACTCTAAATTTCCTCATCCACGAATCGTTCATCCCTGCTCAAATTAATGGGGAAATAGTCGCTTTCTTGGTCCGAATAGCTCTAGCTGCTGCTGGCTATGATTGTAATCAATGTGAGGATGTGAGGATCCCTACAACCCGTGACGTCACGCGCACATAGTCTACTACTTCCGGTAAAGGCAAGGCTTTTTTATTAGCGACCAAAAGTTGCGAACTTTATCGTCGATGTTCTCTACTAAATCCTTTCAGCAAAAATATGGCAATATCGCGAAATGATCAAGTATGACACATAGAATGGACCTGCTATCCCCGTGTAAATAAGAAAATCTCATTTCAGTAGGTCTTTAATGGTGAATTGATTGTATTAAAAATAAATGCATGTATCTCTTAAAACATAGTCTATTTAATAGACAGAATTGCACTTCAAAGAGTGATGTTTATGTGTTTCAATCCATAATTTATGTGAATGTGTGGTTGTGATATGTTGCTCATTGATGTGTGGAAAAAAGAGTTAACCATTGTGCTGAATTCAAACCAACAAATGGACATTGAAACTGAATCATAATTTCACTAGGAGAATGTTATTGTTTTGTATGCTGATTTTGGAAAATTTGTAATAAATCAGACAGAGATTCGAGGTAGAAAATGACGGTTCACTCCTTTCATAAATTTTTACCGTTATTCTGTTTTTCAGGAGTTCACACAGGAGAGTGAAGGCAGTGGAACCTGACAAAAATCATTTGTTACTCCAGTTAATCACTTTTGAAACTCGTAACACACTAAATTGGAAAAATGTGCAAATTTCAAAAGGTGAGAATGTTGATGGAGGAGCGACTAAATGTTACTGTTAAAGAAATATTTGGAGTGTTGGAAAGAACCATAGCAGAGTACGAGGAGGAACTTTCTAGGACAAAGGAGGAGAACAAACGTCTACAACAACTACTGGATGCTGTTTTTAAACCTCAAGCAGGTTTGTTTACCTTATCATGTAACGTAAAAGTCAATTCAAAAAGATTGCACCGAATCAACAGCTTGTATATTGCTCACTAAATTATTCTATTACACTTTTGATTTGTGAATTTTATTTGACATTGTCGTCATGATGATTATCCTGTAGAAACAATATTGTTTCTTTTAGATTTGTTTGTGTTTTATAACAGTCGGAAAAGAAAATGTCCGTCCAGAACAATTGGGAGATGACACATTTTTAAAATTATCTATTTTCTATTTGACATAAAAACCTATCTGTTGAAACCCTCTGCATGAATTTAGATATAGAAACAAGTTGCAAATTGCAAGATTAGAATGTATGAATGGCTCTGATGTGTGTATCTTGAGCTTTGTTTAAAAAGAAAAAAGTATATTTTAAACATGACATGACAAAATAAGATTTTACTTTAACTCAGATACATACTCAGATTTATTTTTCCCACCTGCTATATATATATATGTGTGTGTGTGTGTGTGTGTGTGTGTGTGTGTGTGTGTGCGTGTGCGTGTGCGTGCATGTGCGTGTGCGTGTATACATATTCAGTGGGGCAAAAAAGTATTTAGTGTGCCACCGATTGTGCAAGTTCTCCCACTTAAAATGATGACAGAGGTCTGTAATTTTCAACATAGGTACACTTCAACTGTGAGAGACAGAATGTGAAAAAAAATCCAGGAATTCACATTGCAGGAATTTTAAAGAATTTATTTGTAAATTCTGGTGGAAAATAAGTATTTGGTCACTTCAAACAAGGACGATCTCTGGCTCTCACAGACCTGTAACTTCTTTTTTAAGAAGCTCTTCTGTCCTCCACTTGTTACCTGTATTAATGGAACCTGTTTGAACTCGTTATCTGTATAAAAGACACCTCTCCACAGCCTCAACAATCGAACTCCAAACTCCACTATGGCCAAGACCAAAGAACTGTCGAAGGACACAAGGAAAAGATCTGTAGACCTGCACCAGACTGGGAAGAGTGAATCTACAATAGGCAAGCAGCTTGGTGTGAAAAAATCAACTGTGGGAGCAATTATTAGAAAATGGAAGACATACAAGACCACTGATAATCTCCCCCGATCTGGGGCTCCACGCAAGATCTCATCCCGTGGGGTCAAAATGATCATGAGAACGGTGAGCAAAAATCCCAGAACCACACAGGGGGACCTGGTGAATGACCTGCAGAGAGCTGGGACCAAAGTAACAAAGGTTACCATCAGTAACACACTACGCCGACAGGGAATCAAATCCTGCAGTGCCAGACGAATCCCCCTGCCAGTGCATGTCTAGGGCTGTCTGAAGTTTGCCAGAGGCACATGGATGATACAGCAGATGATTGGGAGAATGTCATGTGGTCAGATGAAACCAAAATAGAACTCTTTGGTATTAACTCAACTCGTCGTGTTTGAAGGAAGAAGAATACTGAGTTGCATCCCAAGAACACCTCACCTATTGTGAAGCATGGGGGTGGAAACATCATGCTTTGGGGCTGTTTTTCTGCTAAGGGGACAGGACGATTGATCCGTGTTAAGGAAAGAATTAATGGGGCCATGTATTGTGAGATTTTGAGCCAAAACCTTCCATCAGTGAGAGCTTTGAATGGTTGACCAAATACTTATTTTCCACCATAATTTACAAATAAATTCTTTAAAATTCGTATAATGTGAATTCCTGAATTTTTTTTTTTCACATTCTGTTTCTCACAGTTGAAGTGTACCTATGATGAAAATTAGAGACCTCTGTCATCTTTTTAAGTGGGAGAACTTGCACAATCGATGGCTGACTAAATACTTTTTTGCCCCACTGTATATATATATATACACATTTATTCAATTACATACTTCTTCCAGGAAGTGAAAAAAGTGGTGATCAACCAAGTCAAGATGTGCGTGAACTGTCTAAGTACACAAAGGGCCAAAATCTTGCTGCGAAAAGCAGATATGAGCAAAAAATCTTACTAAGAAACGGAATGAATCCCTAAAGATTTGTTGAGCGATTTCAACAATTATCTGTCGGTCACGTTCCCAGACATGTCAAACTATCTTGAGTTCCAGACGTCATTCTAAACGACAAAGGAGATGAAAGCTTAAAAAGGCATGGATGGCTACTATTTATTTGTGTGTGGCTGGGTCAAGGAAAATAGTATCAAGACTCACGGATAAATCATGCATGGTTTTTGTTCGGGTAAGGTTGGATTTTATCATTCAATTTTGCGTCTTGCGAGGACGCGTCCATGTAAACAAACAACGTCTAGGAACCGACAGCTGCCACCCATGAATGCATATCTATTTTACAAACTATTATTAAATCATAATCCTATTTTGATTTTTGTCATGTTGTTGGTTAATACAAGTCCACAACCATAAAATAATTTCTAGTAAGATGTGTAATAAGAGCTATAAATGATTTAGATATTTTAGTTTTTATGCATATTTTATTTGGCCAACCTCACATAATGTGAGCTGCAAACTAAAATACAGTAACGCCTCATTCGTGTTCTATGTTCTGCAGACGTCCAGCGGGTGTCAGCGAAGAGTCATGAAGAGATTCCCTCCTGGCAGCAGGAGTGGCACACCAGTGTGGGACAGAATGAGCTACAGGTCCCCTCCCACATTAAAGAGGAGCAGCCCTGGGAGCAGCTTCGTGATGGAGATGAAGCTCAGTCCTTACAGTTTCATCACAGTCAAAGTGAGGAGAAGAGAGGGGCGGAGCTTTTAAGTCAACACATCACGGAAGCTGATGGAGAGAAGTGTGAAGATATACACTCAGAACCAGACCGCATCTTTGCTCCACTGTCAGACATGGGCGACATGATGTCAGACTCTTCTGATCACAGTGACGACTTCCAAAAACCTTTGGAGAGTAAAAATTACTCTAAATGTGATACAAGACATCACACTAACAAGAACCCCTTTGACTGCTCTGAATGTGGAAAATCATGTAGACAGAAGATTGATTTCACAAGACACATGAGAATACATACTGGAGAGAAACCTTTTACTTGCTCTGTTTGTAATAAGAGTTTCTCCAGAAAGCATCACATGTCCACACACATGAGAATACATACTAGGGAGAAACCTTTTGCTTGCTCAACTTGTGCTAAAAGATTCAACACTAAGAATCACATGATATTACACATGAGAACACATACTGGGGAGAAACCTTTTACTTGCTCCGTTTGTAAGAAGAGTTTCTCCACAAAGCGTGACATGACCACACACATGAGAACACACACTGGAGAGAAACCTTTTACTTGCTTCGTATGTAAAAAGGGTTTCTCCGCAAAGCGTGACATGACCACACACATGAGAACACACACTGGAGAGAAACCATTTACTTGCTCTGTTTGTAATAAGAGTTTCTCCAGAAAGCATCACATGACCACACACATGAGAACACACACTGGAGAGAAACCGTTTAGTTGCACTGTGTGTAATTTAATGTTCAGGTTTAAGCAGCAGGTCAGTAAACACAAGTGTGTAACAGTCTTTGAAGCTGCAGGGATTTAAAACCACTTTAACAGTGATTGTGCTAAATGTACTTTAAATACACAGCATGTTTAATATGAATGTATATTTTGTGTTGTATGTAGTGCTTATCATTTTTTAGTATTAAATGTTGTCCTGTAATTACTTGTTTTTAATTGTGTGCATTTATTGAATATTATATTTGAAACTACTACTCAGTGGCCTAGTGGTTAGAGTGTCCGCCCTGAGATCGGTAGGTTGTGATTTCAAACCCCGGCCGAGTTGGCATAAGAGCTGCAAACTAAACCTATTGTTTACATTAGTTTTTTTTCATAAATTTTTACATTGCATTTTATTGATGTTATTATCCGATTAAAACAATGATTTAATACAATTGTTAACAAAATTTGGATTGTGGTAGATTAGCAGCATTGTTACATCCTGGATGTTATCTACTGCAAAACATCAAACAAAGAAGAAAAATGCTGAAGTTAGCAGCACATCACTGAACTTTAGAGTCACCGCGAGTGGAGTTGGTTGTTTTTTCTTGCTGCATTTGTACTTATTTCACCACACATCTTTACTTTTAATCCTAAAGTTTTCTTCTAATATATTGTAGGCTTCTAAGATTTGTGTTTCTGATGTGTGTAGTCTGTGGAAAAGGTTGTTGTCCCTTGTGGATCCATTTGTTCACTTGCACATATACAAACCCTGTTTCGATATGAGTTGGGAAATTGTGTTAGATGTATTTATAAACGGAATAAAATGATTTGCAGATCATTTTCAACCCATATTCAGTTGAATATGCTACAAAGACAACATATTTGATGCTCAAACTGATAAACATTTTTTATTTTTATTTTTTTTTGCAAATAATCATTAACTTTAGAATTTGATGCCAGCAACACGTGACAAAGAAGTTGGGAAAGGTGGCAATAAATATCAATCAATCAATAAATGTTTATTTATATAGCCATAAATCACAAATGTCTCAAAGGACTGCACAAACCACTACGACATCCTCGAAAGAACCCACATAAGGGCAAGGAAAACTCACACCCAGTGGAACGTCGGTGAGAACCTTGGAGAGGACCACAAATGTGGGCAACATTATCACAATTTCAGATGGGTTAAAACCAATAAAAATCAGTTCCGAGGGGCTTATTTAATTTTTTGAAGTTTTTTTCAAAAAAGGCTTTAAAGTGCCTGATTTTCGCTATCTTTAAATCCATCGTCCATTTTCCTGTGATCTCATTTAATAATGCCAACGTGGCGGGTAGCACAGCAAGATATAGCGACATTAGTTCGGATTCAGACTCGGATTTCAGCGGCTTAAGCGATTCAACAGATTACGCATGTATTGAAATGAATTGTTGGAGTATGGAGGCAGATAGCAAAAACGAAATTGAAGACGAAACTGAAGCTATTGAGCGAATAGCAATTGAATCTATTCGGCGATCGCCTTCCAACCAACGATTGAGTGTCGCAGGGTATCCATACATCTCTGTGCCTTGTCTGTCGTAGCGTTGCCGGTAAAATGTGCAGGAGCCACTTAAATCAGTCGATTGGTGTTTGTTTGGCATTAAATATGAGTGGAGTGAAAGGCTGGATGCAAATATAGCTACAAATGTACATACAGCTATCCTAAATAGCATGTTAGCATCAATTAGCTGGAAGTCATGCCGCTACCAAATATGTCTGCTTAGCACATAAGTCAATAACATCAACAAAACTCACCTTTGTGATTTTGTTGACTTTATCGTTGCAAATGCATCTGCTTTGAGTGTCGCAGGGTATACTTACATCGCTGTGCAATGTCTGTTGTAGCATCGCCGGTAAAATGTGCAGACAAGGGACTTTCGGATCTTTTGACACTGCATGGTGTAACTTGAATCAGTCGATTGGTAAGTGTTTGTTTGGCATTAAATGTAGTTGGTGGGAAAGGCTGGATGCAAATATAGCTACAAATGAGGCATAACGATGCAATATGTATATACAGCTAGCCTAAATAGCATGTTAGCATCAATTAACATGCCGTGCTAATCGATGCACAGTCCACGTAAGACAACTTGAATCCGTCCCTGATCGTGTTGTTACACCCTCCAACAACATGATGTCTCCAAGGTACGGAAAACAGTCGAAAAAACGGAAAATAACAGAGCTGATTTGACTCAATGTTTGTAATGTGTTTGAGAATATGGCGGATTGACTACCTAAGGTGACGTCACGTTGTGACGTCATCGCCTCTAGAGCAAATAATAGAAATGCGTGTAATTCCCCAAAATTCACCCATTTAGAGTTCGGAAATCAGTTAAAAAAATATATGGTCCTTTTTCTCCAACATCAAGGTATATATTGACGCTTACATAGGTCTGGTGATAATGTTCCCCTTTAAGAACATCGTTTCTCAAAGTGCAATTGCAAAAAATTTAGGGACTTCAACATCTACGATACATAATATCATCAAAAGATTCAGAAAATTTGGAGAAATCACTCCACATAAGCGGCATGGCCGCAAACCAACATTGAATGACCGTGACCTTCGATCCCTCAGATGGCACTGTAAAAAAAAACGACATCAATCTCTAAAGGATATCACCACATGGGCTCAGAAACCCTTCTGAAAACCACTGTCACTAAATACAGTTCGTCGCATCTGTAATTACAAGTTAAAGCTCTACTATGCAAAGCGAAAGCCATTTATCAACAACATCCAGAAACACCGCCGGCTTATCTGGGCCCGAGATCATCTACGATGGACTGATGCAAAGTGGAAAAGTGTTCTGTGGTCTGACGAGTCCACATTTCAAATTGTTTTTGGAAATATTCGACATCGTGTCATCCGGACCAAAGGGGAAGCGAACCATCCAGACTGTTATCGACGCAAAGTTCAAAAGCCATTACCTGTGATGGTATGGGGGTGCATTAGTGCGCAAGGCATGGGTAACTTACACATCTGTGAAGGCACCATTAATGCTGAAAGGTACATACAGGTTTTGGAACAACATATGCTGCCATCTAAGCGCCGTCTTTTTCATGGACGCCCCTGCTTATTTCAGCAAGCCAATGCCGATTCACATTTAGCACGTGTTACGACAGTGTGGCTTCTTAAAAAAAGAGTGCAGGTACTTTCCTGGCCCGCCTGCAGTCCAGACCTGTCTCCCATCGAAAATGCGTGGCACATTATGAAGCGTAAAATTTGACAGCGGAGACCCCGGACTGTTGAACGACTGTAGCTCTGCATAAAACAAGAATGGGAAAGAATTCCACTTTTAAAGCTTTAACGATTAGTTTCCTCAATTCCCAAACGTTTATTAAGTGTCGTTAAAAGAAAAGGTGATGCAACTCAGTGGTGAACATGCCCTTTCCCAACTACTTTGGCACGTGTTGCAGCCATGAAATTCCAAGTTAATTATTATATGCAAAAGAAAAACAAAGTTTATGAGTTTGAACATCAAATATCTTGTCTTTGTAGTGCATTCAATTGAATATGGGTTGAAAAGGATTTGCAAATCATTGTATTCTGTTTATGTTTACATCCAACACAATTTCCCAACTCATATGGAAACAGAGTTTGTACATCATCATCATCAGACGTTCCTGGTCCACTACTGGACGAAACCTTAGCATAATGTTTTAATATAAGTGTGACCTCATTATTCCTTGATAATAAGACTAAAAATACAGATTTAAAGGGGAACATTATCACCAGACCTACGTAAGCGTCAATATATAACTTGATGTTGCAGAAAAAAGACCATATATTTTTTTAACCGATTTCCGAACTGTAAGTGGGTGAATTTTGGCAAACTAAACGCCTTTCTATTGTTCGCTCTCGGAGCGATGACATCAGAATGTGACGTCACATAGGTAATCAATCCGTCATTTTCTCAAACACCGAGTCTCAGCTCTGTTATTTTCCGTTTTTTCGATTGTTTTCCTCACCTTGGAGACATCATGCCTCGTCGGTGTGTTGTCGGAGGGTGTAACAACACTAAAAGGGAGGGATTCAAGTTGCACCACTGGCCCAAAGATGCGAAAGTGGCAAGAAATTGGACGAAATTTGTTCAAAATACGAGGGTGTGGGGAAAGCCAACGAAATGGTCAATCGTTTGTTCCGCACACTTTACCGACGAAAGCTATGCTACGACAGAGATGGCAAGATTGTGTGGATATCCTGCGACACTCAAAGCAGATGCATTTCCAACGATACAGTCAAAGAAATCTTCCGCCAGACCCCCATTGAATTTGCCGGAGTGTGTGAGCTACTCAGGGACAACGGACCTAAATAGCACGCCAGGCAATGGCAGCAGTTTGTTCCCGCAGACGAGCGAGTTAAACCCCTTGGATGTCTTGGCTCACACCGCTTCTACCGTCCCTTATGCCACCGAAAAAGATCAAGAGAAGAATATTGACCCTAGCTTCCCTGGCCTGCTGACATCAACTCCAAAACTGGACAGATCAGCTTTCAGGAAAAGAGAGCGGATGAGGGTATGTCTACAGAATATATTAATTGATGAAAACTTTATTCATTACTCGCAATTTTACGTAAATTATTATACATAAACTGTGTTTACCAATAATTTAGCTTAAAAACATTTATTTTTGTCAATCATTCGAGTATATTCGGGTAGTCTTGAGTAATGCAGTATGTTGTGTCTATTTAGGTATGGTTAACCTGAGTGAAGTCTCCCCATTATTTTGTGACAGGTGCTACAGGACATTTTTTCGAATTCTTATCGACATTCGACCGAAGAGGATGATTATCAAACTTTGTCAAGAGCGGATATTGGAGTTCAGATATACCCTGGTGTGAAGTCTAAAGGTAACAATCAATGTTAGAGTACGCTGTGGAATACTCATGATACCGGAGATGGCAAAGAGTTTGTTTCAATTAAAGTACAATTAAAATACTTATCGCAATGATAAATTCATATTTCACAGGTGTCCAGGTGAAAGTAAAAGATGTCAGACCGAAGATGATGTTCACGGGAACTCAGTGTGAGCTCATCAAACCCCCCATGGACCCTGATGAGGCTAGTGATGAGGAGATGGAGTCAGATGAGGAATCCATCGCTTCTGAAGAGTCCATGGAATGTGGTGACCCAGACTACGTGCCTGACAAGGATGACCATGACAATTCTTTTGAAATGTGAGTGTTAAGATTATCCATCCATCCATCCATTTCTACCGCTTATTCCCTTTTGGGGTCGCGGGGGGCGCTGGCGCCTACCTCAGCTACAATCGGGCGGAAGGCGAGGTACACTCTGGACAAGTTGCGACCTCATCGCAGGTGTTCAGATTAATAGATCCAATTAATGCCAATTTTAGTGCCTTTCATATAGCACGGTAATCTAACTCATATGTAAACCTGAATAGTTTGTCGACTATGAATAATAATAATAATTAAAGCTACACGCAGCGATGGACGGGACTGACTTAGGCTGCTGCCCCCGCGACCCAAGCCCATATGAGCGTTTAGGAAAAATTTGTTTTGAAGGGGTTTTTGACAACTTCCTGTTGATTTTTGCTGAGGGATGTCAACTATTAAAATGTGGGTGTAAGTGAGACCTACATATAGGTTTTTGTTTTATGTCTCTACGACATTCCAAACGGAAGTTACAAGCAGTTTTGTCGGTGTTTTTTTCCTAGAGGGGCGCCTGAGCGCAATTTTGATTTTTGGGGTTTGTTGTTTTAATAAGATGGTGTTGGTTTGGTGTTTTAATAAAAACATAGTATAAAAATATACTTCACAATAATAATAATAATAATAATCCAGACTTTTATTTACATGTATTTTAGACCTGCTGCCCCCGTGAGTTACTTGCCTCAGAGACAGAGGCTCTTCCTTGTGTATGAGGGTGCGTTGATGGACCTCTTCTGCCACTGTTCGGCTTGCCAATCAGAATGTGAATGCAAGCTTCAGAGGATATGTGGGTCATCCATCACTGTACACCAGAAATGCCTCGGCTGTAATTTCCAGCGATTGTGGCATAGTCAAACGACCATCGGAAATGTACCAGCTGGGAATCTAATGATGTCCTCCGCTATGCTGTTCAGTGGTTCCAGTGTCAGCAAAGTTCTACAGTTTCTGCATCATCTTGGGGTTGCAGCTGTAAGTCCACAGACCTTCATGAAACACCAAAAATATTACCTCCAACCTGCCATTATGTCTATGTGGAAAAAAGAACAGGCCGCTGTAGCTGAAGAAATCCAAGCAAATGGGGGTAAATTTTAAGCTGCCGGGGATGGCCGTGCGGATAGCCCTGGCCACAGCGCTCAGTAGTGTACATACACACTTCTGGACACTCGACTAAACAAAGTTGTTCACCTTGAACTGGTCACGCTACGTTGGACTTGTGATTTTTAACTGTATCAATCAATCAATCAATGTTTATTTATATAGCCCCAAATCACAAATGTCTCAAAGGACTGCACAAATCATTACGACTACAACATCCTCGGAAGAACCCACAAAAGGGCAAGGAAAACTCACACCCAGTGGGCAGGGAGAATTCACATTCAGTGGGACGCCAGTGACAATGCTGACTATGAGAAACCTTGGAGAGGACCTCAGATGTGGGCAACCCCCCCCCTCTAGGGGACCGAAAGCAATGGATGTCGAGCGGGTCTAACATGATACTGTGAAAGTTCAATCCATAGTGGCTCCAAGACAGCAGTGAGAGTCCCGTCCACAGGAAACCATCTCAAGCGGATCAGCAGCGTAGAGATGTCCCCAACCGATACAGGCGAGCGGTCCATCCTGGGTCCCGACGAGCGGTCCATCCTGGGTCTCGACTCTGGACAGTCAGTACTTCATCCATGGTCATCGGACCGGACCCCCTCCACAAGGGAGGGGGGGACATAGGAGAAAGAAAAGAAGCGGCAGATCAACTGGTCTAAAAAGGAGGTCTATTTAAAGGCTAGAGTATACAGATGAGTTTTAAGATGAGACTTAAATGCTTCTACTGAGGTAGCATCTCGAACTGTTACCGGGAGGGCATTCCAGAGTACTGGAGCCCGAACGGAAAACGCTCTATAGCCCGCAGACTTTTTTTGAGCTCTAGGAATCACTAATAAGCCGGAGTCTTTTGAACGCAGATTTCTTGCCGGGACATACGGTACAATACAATCGGCAAGATAGGCTGGAGCTAGACCGTGTAGTATTTTATACGTAAGTAGTAAAACCTTAAAGTCACATCTTAAGTGCACAGGAAGCCAGTGCAGGTGAGCCAGTACAGGCGTAATATGATCAAACTTTCTTGTTCTTGTCAAAAGTCTAGCAGCCGCATTTTGTACCAACTGTAATCTTTTAATGCTAGACATGGGGAGACCCGAAAATAATACGTTACAGTTATCGAGACGAGACGTAACAAACGCATGGATAATGATCTCGGCGTCTTTAATGGACAAAATGGAGCGAATTTTAGCGATATTACGGAGATGAAAGAAGGCCGTTTTAGTAACGCTTTTAATGTGTGACTCAAAGGAGAGAGTTGGGTCGAAGATAATACCCAGATTTTTTACAGAGTCACCTTGTTTTATTATTTGGTTGTCAAATGTTAAAGTTGTATTATTAAATAGAGGTCGGTGTCTAGCAGGACCGATAATCAGCATTTCCGTTTTTTTGCCATTAAGTTGCAAAAAGTTAGCGGACATCCATTGTTTAATTTCATTAAGACACGCTTCCAACTGACTACAGTCCGGCGTGTTGGTCAGCTTTAGGGGCATGTAAAGTTGGGTGTCATCAGCATAACAGTGAAAGCTAATACCGTATTACTTGTCTTCATTGCACCAATATGGCCCTGTCTATGTATGACGTGCTATTTTGGTTCTGGCTTTATTATTTCAGGTCACAGAAGTCACTAGCAGTATTGCCATGGAGAAGGAAGGGTTAGTGAGAGCTGTTGCTGTTGTTGAAGACACAGGACTCAAAATCAGCGAGATCACAACTGATCGCCATGTCTCCATCAGAAAACACCTGCGCGAGAAGAAGAACTCGCTGGATGTTTGGCATGCAGCGAAAGGCAAGTGTATTTCGTGTTTGGCAAGGGGGGTGTAGTGTACAGTTGGTTTGGGGGATTGAATGTTCTATCTGTTGACATTAAAACTTTGTCAATATTATCCTTGGACTGTTAAAGAAGATGGACAAAGTAGGAAAGAGAAAAGGTTTCGAAAAAGTCAACGCCTGGAAGAAATCCATCATCAACTGAACTGGGTGACCAGTTCAACACCAAGAGGGTAAAGCAGATATTATGGAGGCAAAGTGGTTGTCGGTCATCAACCACATCCAGAACATACACAGGCACGAAAGTGAGCTATATCCGAGGTGTGATCGTGGGAGACTTATCGGCAAAGAGAGGAAGAAGAAGTGGATGATACCAAGTAAGTTAGATGGATGCAGTTCTAGTACAATATGAGATTGACAAATACAGTGCTATTTTGTTTCCGCACTCTGGTCCTTATCCAGGGGAACTATTCGTCAACTATTTGTGTAATGCAGACCATTGGTATGTATACAGATATAACTTTGATTTCTCCAGCAGTGCATCAAATAATTATTCAGAACTTATCTATGGTTATTATTTTACACGATTATATGTTGTGCTCCTGCACGCTGAAAGGAGAGAACTATTGCTAACATCAACACAATTTTTCTTGACTATACAGATGAAGCAAGCACAGAGAAGTTGGTTGAGACCCTTACTAAAAAGGCACTACTGAAAGATGTCAGGATGTTATCCACAGGGCAGCAGACTTCAAGTCTGGAGTCGTATCATGCTGTGGTGAACCATTTCGCTCAAAATCTGCTGCACTTCTCTTATCAGGGAATGAAAAATCTGTAATTATCCACAAACTGCTGCACTTTCTAACAAGGGATGGAAAATTGTCTAGCCAGTACTGATATACATGTTCATGCATATATATTTGTAGCAGTATATGCTGATTGGGGTTTCATGTTATTTTATTATTCAGACTTATGCTCTCTGCCTTACACTTCAACGAGAATGCCAGACAAGAACAGGCAGTGACCAAGAAAAGCATCGCCAGGTACAAAATCAACCGCACAAAGTACAAGAAAGGAGAAAATATGGTGAAAAAGATACTGGCACCACGAACATACCGTAAGTTTATAATTTTCCGTGCATCAGACCATTATTTGTTTTTAGTTCTTCTTTGTCCTGGACACCCCCTTCTCTCCAATGAACAGGTGAAATGTATCAAACACAGATATTGCTTCTGTTCCCACTTCTCCTTTTCCATAACACAGGCAAATTAATTGAATTGTCAGATAAAAAAGATGTAGCCGACATATTTGTAACTGAATTTTGCAATAGTATTTATTAAAATTGAGTATCAGACAGCTGGAGTTCATATATACAAAGTGAAAAGTTTACAATGTTATCTCTTTTCAGAATATGTTGACCATCTGAAGGATGCCGTCTGTTTTTTGGCCAGCAGTAATGTGAAGCCTCGACGAAGAACAGACAACCCACTATCAATGTGTGCCGCATTCGAAAAACCCAACAAGCAGGAAGCCATCCGGAATCACAGAAGTCGATTCAGTTCTATTTAACCCTTGTGTGATGTTCATATTGTTGTTACTCAGCCATTGTTTGTGGGTCTGATGGACCCATTGCATTTTGTTTAATGCCTCACAATAAAACATTTTATGTTAAAATAATGAACATATGTTTACCTTATCCCAATTACATGCAGTATAAACAATATATATGGATAATATTTGCCCCTTTACCTTTGTTGGTTTACATTTGTAATGTATGATTTAAAACATAGTAAAAGGAAATCAATTAAAATCAAGATACTGTATGAGTGGAAACAAATTTATAAGTGAAGCAAGGTTTTTAGAAACTACTGACATTTATTGTTTGTCACTCCAAGAGCAGTTCAGTGCAATTTGAAACCTTCATATTGTCCAGTTGGGCTGGGAAATGTTTCGCGAATCTTCAAAATGCCACAAGATGGCAGAACTCTACAGACATCTTTGCCAAGCCATATCCAACACCAGCGACAAAGTTGTCTGTAGGCAACATGTCGATATTTCCTGTGAAATAAAATAGAACAAGTTGAAATTCGAAAATACAGATATAAATATAAATAACAAATATAATTTTGCTTGATCAGGGATTAACAACATACTCATCTGGTCTTTTTTTGGAGTCATCAACATTGTATTGTTGGTGGTAATGGTAGTACGCCGTGTCCAGTACTGCTCTGTTTAAGCACACCGCATTGAAGTCGGGATGTACAGTGATACATGGCATATGTTCATCTTCACATTTCTCTCGAATTGGATCCATTTCCTGACAGCATGTGCTCTCTCGTCCGGTATCCATTGCCTGACAGTGACCACAGGAACACCTGATTGTGATGTTATGAGCCAGGGAATAATAGAACTACACTACCCAGCATGCAACGGGAGTGACGAGCATGCGCGGTGGGGGGGGAATTGTACGTGGCCATGTTGACAGCTAGGATGTTGTGATATGCACGCTCTAAAAAGTAAATGTTGAGAACTCAGCCAACACGCCTCGTCTGCATTATTGATCTTGAGACAGACAACACATGGTGTCAGAAGTGGCCGTGAGCAGCGTCGGAAGGAATGTTTGCCACGAGGGAGCCACGAAAGACGAGCGTGAGGAAGATGTCTTCGGTCGCGTGAGTGACAACGTGCGAAGGACGCCACATTTCTGAGGAGTTTGCTACGGTGTGTGAAGACTATGAGCGGCGGTAAAGTGACACAGAGGACAAGGGACAGATTGAACAAATAGAAGAGGATCTTGTGCCCGAGTTGGAAGAAAGCCAACAACACAAAGAGCTGTGAAGTCCCGGTAACTTACCCAAGGTACAGTCATGGGAAAGCTAAGTCCACCTAGCCCAATGCTACTAACTGCTAATCTTGCCGATAATTGGAAGCGTTTTAAGCAAAGATTTAATATATATTTAGCAGCAAGCGGAGCAGGAGGTGATAATGAAAAGCTGAAAGCTCACATTCTTTTGCAGGTTATTGGAGAAGATGCTTTGGACATATATAATAGCTTTAAGCTGGATGAAGCTAATTTGACACTGGAACAGCTAATGACAAAGTTTGAAGAATACTTTGTGCCTCGTCAAAACGTGACATTTGAGAGGTATAAGTTTTTCACACATGACCAAAAGCAAGCAGTAACTTTTGATCAGTACATGGCGGAGCTTCATACACTAAGCAAAACATGTGAATTTGACACTCTGAGGATTGTTTGTGGTACAATGGATAACGCACTGAGAGAAAGACTGCTTCGAGAAACTGGGCTTACGTTAGAGACCACCAGAGCACAAGCAAAAGAGCTACGAAGAGGTGAAACAACAGTGCATGCTATACATAAAGAAAAATGGAAAAATAATATGTGTACCAAACAAAAGGATCAAAAAGACAAGTCTGTGGAATTTAAATGTGGTAAATGCGGAGGCAGCCACAAGCCAAAATATTGTCCTGCATATGGAAAAACATGTAACAACTGTGGAAGGAGCAATCACTATGCAAAGTGTTGTAAAGCAGCTTCAACACAGAAAGTTCACACAGTTGAAGAAGATGATGATAAGGACGAGTTTATTGTCAATGTGGTGCAAGTGTGCACAATTGAAAAAGAAGAATGGATTCTTCCAATTACAGTGAATCAGACGACAATACCATTCAAGTTAGATACAGGTGCTCACGTAAACCTGCTATCTTTGGAAGATTACAAAACACTGACTGTAGAGCAAAATCCATCCAGTAAAAACCAAAGTAAGTGGATACACTGGAGAACGAGTTCCTGTTAAAGGCGGATGTATTGCAACTTTTAAACACAAGGGTCGACAAATGAGAGCACAGCTGCTGATTGTGGATATGAGTGTACAACCAATCCTGGCACTCAGTGCATGCACAAAGCTCAATCTTGTCAAAAGAGTGTTTGTGGTGACATCTCAAGAAACTGCAAATGCTCAAGACTCACTCATGGAAGAGTATAAAGACTGCTTTCAAGGACTTGGATGTCTACCTGGACGACATAAAATATGTGTAGATAAAAATGTGTTTCCTGTTGTGCACCCGTGCAGGAAAGTCCCATTTGCTCTGCGTGAAAAACTGAAAGATGAACTAGCGCGAATGGAAAAGTTGTGAGTCATTAAGAGAATAGATGAGCCAACTGAATGGGTCAGCTCGCTGGTTGTTGTGCAAAAGAAAACAGGTGCCCTAAGAATATGCTTGGATCCAAGAGACCTAAATAAAGCGATCAGAAGAGATCACTTTAAGTTACCAACCAGGGAAGGCACAATTTGCTGGCGCAAAATGGTTCAGCAAATTAGATGCTTCATCAGGTTTCTGGCAGATGAAGCTTGACGAGGAGAGTTCAAGACTGTGCACATTTAACACCCCGGAGGGCAGGTACAGGTTTCTTCGTCTACCATACGGCATCTTGTCTGCGCCCGAAGTATATCACAAGACCATTCACATGATTTTTGAGCACATACCCGGAGTTGGGATAATGATGGATGATATCATAGTGTGGGGCTCAACACAAAAAGAACACGACGAAAGACTGAGACAAGTGCTAGATAAGACAAGGGAGGTGAACCTGAAACTTAACAGAGAAAAATGTGAGTTTGGAGTGAAGTCACTGACCTTTGTGGGAGATGTTGTGAGTGAAGAGGGCGTGAAGCCAGACCCGAGAAAAATTTCAGCAATCAACAACATGGAAAGGCCAACCAACAAAGATGAGGTCAGACGTTTCCTAGGGATGGTCACCTATCTTGCCAAGTTTGTCCAACAACTGTCAACACAGTCAGCACCTCTCAGGAGTCTTCTTGAACAAAAGAATGAATGGATATGGTGCCACGAGCAAGAACAATGTTTTCTGAGACTGAAAGAGACTCTTACACAGGAGCCCGTGTTAAAGTTTTATGACCCCGAGAAGAACACCAGGATCTCGTCAGATGTATCACAGTACGGCTTGGGAGCAGTGCTACTGCAGCAACATGAAGAGCAGTGGCTACCTGTCGCCTATGCATCCAGAGCACTGACAAGTGCCGAGACCAGGTATGCTCAAATCGAGAAAGAACTGTTGGCAAGTTTGTATGCATGTGAGCATTTCCACCAATATGTACATGGACAGATGTTTCAAGTGGAAACTGATCACAAACCGTTGGTGTCCATCATGAACAAACCGTTGAATGTCTGTCCAGTACGAATACAGCGCATGCTAATTCGACTGCAAAAATATGACGTGCACATGATATATACACAAGGAAAATATATGTACACAGCCGACACATTGTCTAGAGCAGTGGATAAGAGAAAACTTGCAGACAGTGAAAATAGCATAGAGACACAGGCATATGTAGATATGGTAGTGACATCTTTACCGGTGACTGCAGACAGAACAGAACAAATACGGAGAGAGACTATTGAAGATGAAACTATGAAAGAACTCAAGAGCGCAGTACAGAATGGATGGCCTGACAGCAAAAAGGATTGCCCCTTGAAAATAAAAGGCTATTGGAATTGTGGAGCTGAGCTCACAGTGGTGGATGACATTGTGCTAAAAGGGAGCAAATTTGTTATTCCGTACTCACTGCGCAAGCAGATGCTCGAAAAGATACACGAAGGCCACCTTGGTGAAGTCAAGTGTAAACAGAGGGCTAGAAAAGTAATGTACTGGCCAGGGATCAATCACGATATTAGCCAAACAACAGCGTCATGTGGAATTTGCCGAACTTACAGGCCAAAACAACAAGCGGAGCCACTGATGACTCATCCAGTGCCACACAGACCTTACTACAAAGTGGGAACTGATCTATTTGACTTTGATGGAAGGAGCTATGTGGTACTCACAGATTACTTTTCGAACTATCCTGAAATTGGAGCGTTGCAGTCAACATCGAGCAAAGCAGTTGTCAGTTATTTAAAGACTGTTTTCGCCAGACATGGTGTTCCATGCGAACTGTTTTCCGACAATGGTCCCCAGTTTTCTAGCTGTGAGTTTGCTGCCTTTGCCAAGGAATGGGGGTTTCAACACTCTACGTCAAGTCCAACTTATCCAAAGTCCAACGGCTTGGCAGAATGCTCTGTCAAAACTGTAAAAAAAACTTGTTAAAGAAATCACAGGACAAAGATAACTTTCAGAAAAGTTTACTGATCTACCGGAGTGCACCTCTACAAAATGGACTGTCACCAGCCCAAATACTTATGGGTAGGCGCATTCGCTCCAACCTACCAGTCAACGAGGATTTGCTGACACCCAAAAGCGCACACAAGGTCAGACAAGCTAAGGAAGTACAAAAAGCAAAGCAAAAACATCTGCATGATAGAACTGCAAAACACCTGCCTATGCTGAGGCCAGGAGATGTTGTGCGTCTCTGAGACATTTCTACAGGCACCTGGAGACAAAAAGGACAGGTGGAAGAGGAAGTTGCTCCACGCTCGTATAGGATCCAGATGGAAAATGGACCGTCTCTGAGAAGGAACCGTACGGATCTTCAACTACAGCTGACTGAAGGAAAAAATGCAGCTCAGGAAAAGGCTCAACAGGACTCAGCTGGACCTGCAGAACTTGCTGACACGGAGCCTGACCTTGCTGACCAAGGACTGACAGCAGTGTCCGCGTCACCTACTGTTGAGAGACTGTCTAGACCTAAGAGACATGTTCAGCCACCTAAGAGGCTGATTGAGGGTTGTTAAGAACTCTTTGTTTTTGCAAGTTGTTAAAAAAAAAAAAAAAAAAAAAGTTTTGACATAAATGCTTTGACATTTTTGTGTGGTTACAATGCTAAAAAATGAAAAAGTTGTAGTTTAAAATATAATAACACTTTGAGTTAAACACTATTTCTTTATAGGGGGAAAAATCTGATGTTATGAGCCAGGGAATAATAGAACTACACTACCCAGCATGCAACGGGAGTGACGAGCATGCGCTGTGGGGGGAGTTGTAAGTGGCCATGTTGACAGCTAGGATGTTGTGATATGCACGCTCTAAAAAGTAAATGTTGGGAACTCAGCCAACACGCCTCGTCTGCATTATTGATCTTGAGACAGACAACACACTGATAATTGTAAAAGAATATTTCAATTTACTCTTTCGAATGCACTAAGAAGGCAAGATACACAATACAAACACTATCTTGACAGCATTTTGATTTGAACTGGTGATTTCGAGAAGCACTTATATATTTATTTATTTATTATTTATTAACCACAATCGAGGCAGAAAGGAACGGATATGCGAAGGCTGTTCAAATGTCCAGATTGAGCCAGTACTTGCAAATAACAAATCACCCAAAAGCAATCACCCACTGATTTAATAATGGTGCCAGTGAAGCCAGAAAAACAGATAGTTAGTTTCAGTGATGAAGGGATGCTATTTTTTCCAGTGAAGATTGATTGCACATGGAAAAATGACAAAAAATTGTTAAAATATTTTTAATTGGTCACTTCAGCTGTAACTGTAGGCTAGTATCTATCTTACTGGACAAAAACAGCACATTTAAAATACTGAAATCGTGGAAAAATATATGTTCTTAGCGCACCTGAAATTGGCTGTCTGCATTCTCAAAGGGCTTTTTGTTGCCAAATGTATTTCATATGCTCTAAACCTAGTTCATAGTTGTGAGTTTCCTTTAATGCCAAACAAACACATACCAATCGTTGGTTAGAAGGCGATCGCCGAATTCGTCCTTGCTTTCTCCCGTGTCGCTGGCTGACGTGTCGTTTTCGTGGGTTTCGCTTGCATACGGTTCAAACCGATATGGCTCAATAGCTTCAGTTTCTTTTTCAATTTTGTTTCCGCTACCTGCCTCCACACTACAACCATCTGTTTCAATACATGCGTAATCTGTTGAATCGCTTAAGCCGCTGAAATCCGAGTCTGAATCCAAGCTAATGTCGCTATACCTTGCTGCTCTATCCACCATGTTTGTCTTGGCATCACTGAGTGACGTCACAGGAAAATGGACGGGTGTATCCGACGACGGTTAAAATCAGGCACTTTGAAGCTTTTTTTAGGGATATTGCGTGATGGGTAAAATTTTGAAAAACACTTAGAAAAATTAAATAAGTCACTGGGAACTGATTTTTAATGGTTTTAACCATTCTGAAATTGTGATAATATTGCCCTTTGAGCACTGTATTAGAGGGCCTCTTGTAGTACTCTAAGAGCTAGCAGATGCATGTTGCTATCATGTTTTATCAGCAAGGAAGACAGCATTTGTGTTTACTTTTTTGTCAAAGTAAACACAAACGTGAACTAGCAGCAGGACTCAGTAAATTTGTTCTTAATTTACTAATTTATTAACTATATAGAGCAGGTATCGGCAACCTTTACCACTCAAAGAGCCATTTTGACCTGTTTCACAAATTAAAGAAAACCATGGGAGCCACGAAACTTTTGAAATTTAAAATGAAATTACACTGTCTAATCCCCCTCTTATCCCCACAATTCCCCCCTCTGTCTTCCTTTTTTCTCTTTCTATCCCCTCCTGCTCCGGCCCAGCGGCACCAAATGATAATATGAATACATTTAGTAAAAGTCAAATTTAAATAAGGCAACAAGATAACACTTCTCTTTTGTAAAGTAAATGTGAACAACCGATATGGGCATGTACATCAACTATATGATTTGCCTGAGAAGCTGGACAGGACAAAAAAAATAAAAATGTATAAATCCATCCATCCATCCATCCATCTTCTTCCGCTTATCCGAGGTCGGGTCGCGGGGGCAGCAGCTAAGCAGGGAAGCCCAGAATTCCCTCTCCCCAGCCACTTCCTCCAGCTTTTCACGGGGGATCCCGAGGCGTTCCCAGGCCAGCCGGGAGACATAATCTTCCCAACGTGTCCTGGGTCTTCCCCGTGGCCTCCTACCGGTTGGACGTGCCCTAAACACCTCCCTCGGGAGGCGTTCGGGTGGCATCCTGACCAAATGCCCGAACCACCTCATCTGGCTCCTCTCGATGTGGAGGAGCAAGGGCTTTACTTTGAGTTCCTCCCGGATGACAGAGCTTCTCACCCTATATCTAAGAGAGAGCCCCACCACACAGCGGAGGGAACTCATTTTGGCTACTTGTACCCGTGATCTTATCCTTTCGGTCATGACCCAAAGCTCATGACCATAGGTGAGGATGGGAACGTAAATCGACCGGTAAATTGAGAGCTTTGCCTTCCGGCTCAGCTCCTTCTTCACCACAACGGATCGGTACAACGTCCGCATTACTGAGGAGGCCGCACCGATCCGCCTATCAATCCACTCTTCCCTCACTCGTGAACAAGACTCCTAGGTACTTGAACTCCTCCACTTGGGGCAGGGTCTCCTCCCCAAACCGGGGATGGCATTCCACCCTTTTCCAGGCGAGAACCATGGACTCGGACTTGAAAGTGCTGATTCTCATTCGATCCAGAAAGAGCTGAAGATCACGGCCAGATGAAACCATCAGGACCACATCATCTGCAAAAAGTAGAGACCTAATAAATAAATGTGGAGAGACGGAGCCGAGAAGCCGACAGCAGGGTATGGCAAATGCCGGTCCTACCCGAGATGGCGGCCAGGAGGCGGGGCGTGCGGCGGAGAGAGGAGGCGGGACCCACTCAGAGCGACGCGCCAGCCAACCAAGTCAGGTGCGTACACCACACTCCTGCGCTCAATCTCTCTATCCGCGCCTGCAGCAAAAAAGAGGCGAAGGAGGAACGATCGGGGAGGAGTAGGCGAGGAAACCACAGCAACCAGACAACGTGCAGCGACGATCGCGACCCAGTGTCACGGCAACCCACACGGTGACGGCGGCAGGAAGTCCGCCACATTGGCGCCCAACTGGGAGACACGAGCGGAAGCGGAAGATGATGACATCATCTGGGCCCTCGTCGCTAAGTATACAAAGGTGCTGGAAGATTACGGTAAAGAAGAATATGAAGAAGTTTATAATGAAGAAATTTACGTTGCGAATGAAGCTTACTTTAATGATGAAATCTACGTTGGTGATGAAGTTTATGTTGAAGAAGAAGAAGTTGATGATGATGATGATGATGAAGAAGAAGTTAAAGAAGTTGAAGTCCAAGAAAACGATGAACAAAAAGAAATAATTGATGAATAAAGAAGAATATGAAGAAGTTTATAATGAAGAAATTTACGTTGCGAATGAAGCTTACTTTAATGATGAAATCTACGTTGGTGATGAAGTTTATGTTGAAGAAGAAGAAGTTGATGATGATGATGATGAAGAAGAAGTTAAAGAAGTTGAAGTCCAAAAAAATGATGAACAAAAAGAAATAATTGAAGAAATTGTGGATGATGATGAAGATGAAGAAAAATCAGATGAAGAAGAGGAAGATGACGCCGCAGACAAGGAGCAGGAAGAAATTAAAGTGCATGCTCCACGCCGAGAGGTACCAGTGCCTGCGCCACGTCGGACTCACGTGCAGGCACCACGTCGCACCCCGGTGCCTACACCACGTCAAACCCCAGTGTCTGTGCCACGTCGGGGCCCAGTGCCTGCACCGCAACCAGTGGGGCGGACAGCTGGAAAAACCGAGGACAAGAAAATGGCTGAAGAAGAAAGCAATGCCAAGGGACCGTACTCCATGCTCACCAAGGAGGAACTCATTTCCCTGGTGAAAAGAAGGGCTGCTAAGAGTAGTGGAGGAAAGAGTCGGGAAGAAGAAGAGAGGAAAAGGACAGAAGAAAACGCCAAGAATGAATAGAGAAGATATGAGAAGCGAAAAACAAGTCCAAGGCGGCGGCGCCAGTCTCCCAGCGGACGACACAGGAAGTGAGGAGTTGGCAGACGCAACGGTTACCATGACAACGGCCCCACAGCAACACCGGCGCCCTGAAAGCCTTGGCGTAAGCAAAGTGGTGCAGAGTCAAAACGCAATGGAGAAGATGCCAAGGAAGGAAGGAAGGAGACAAGCGGCCAGGGCAGTTTTTTCCCGCTCCTTCAGAAGACAGGGGAGGGGAGTAAGCTCTGCCGGACTGAAGCCCGGCTTCGAACTGGCGGGAGAGATATGTGGAGAGACGGAGCCGAGGAGCCGACAGCAGGGTAGGGCAAATGCTGGTACTACCCGAGATGGCGGCCAGGAGGCGGGGCGTGCGGCGGAGAGAGAAGGCAGGACGCACACAGAGCGACGCGCCAGCCAACCAAGTCAGGTGCGTACGTACACCACACACTTGCGCTCAATCTCTCAAAGTGCGCCTGCAGCACAAATGAGGCGAAGGAGGAACGATCGGGGAGAAGTAGGCGAGGAAACCACGGAGACCGGACCACGTGCAGCGACGATCGCGACCCAGAGAGAGCTGACGAACCCCCGCAGCGGACGCAAACGCCAGACGCCAAAAGGCGTGCAGCGGCGGCAAGCAGGAAGTGCCCACGCGCTGAAAAGTGACGCGGCCGGATGGCCAGAAGAGGACAGGTTTATTGAAATAACAAACACAAGTCAAACCTGCTATGATGCGTCTGGTGTCCTGTGTCACGGCAACCCACACGGTGACGGCGGCAAGAAGTCCTCCACAATAAATAATATAAAATAAAATAAAAAATAAAACAAGTTTGAAAAATAAAATGAAATAACACTGCATATAAAGTGTTTTTTGCTTTGTGCTATGTATAAACAAACTATTAAGGGTTACATTTATGAAATCAATGAACGACTGCAGACAAAATGAAATACAATTTCTGCATGCAACAATACGTTTTTAACTCCGAAAAAGACATCGGGTTAAGGGTTAAGTAAAATACTTAGTCTATTTAAGTCCTCCTTGTAGTAATGAAAAAACAAAACGCATAACTTAAATTATCCACTGGCAGAGAAGCAAAAATGCTGTCCTCTCTTTCATATCTTTTTAACGGCGCCGTGCAGTCAGCTGCCAACCTGAATAATAAAATGTCTATTTCGCTGAACAATTAAAAAATTCAAATATATGCAAAATTATAGGAAATTCAAATATTTATCATACTTGGTCAAGGTGATTTCTGCTCCTGAACCGCAGCGCACAGTGTCTCCACATTGGGGCTGTATGACGTCCCCTTTATCTTCACAAAGGATTGTAAATTCTCATCTGTGAGGCGTGTGCGATGTTTGTTTTGAATAAAGTTCATGTTGGAGAACACCTGGTCACATACATAAGTGGATCCAAGGATCGACAGGACTCCAAGTGCATACTTTTTCATGTTCACATAAAAGTCGGGGATAGCGTTCCAAGTTTCGAACACAAGTTTGTTTGGTTTGGGGAGGATTTCAATATCACACTGTGGAGAGACAGAGCCGATGAGCCTACAGCGGGCTGGGAGAGATGGTTGTCCTGACCAAGATGGCGGCCAGGAGGCGGGGCATGCAGCAGAGCGGAGAGGCGGGGCACGCCTGGAGCGACACTGCAGCCATCAGCGTCAGGTGCGTACACCACACACCTGCGCTCAATCATTACATCTTCTGTTGCAGCATAAAAAGGGCGAGGGAGGAGCAATTGTGGCAGAAGTAGGCGAGAAATCCACGGTGAACGAAAACCACAAGCACGACGAGCGAGACCCAGAGCGAGATGAGCCCCCGCAGTAGATGCAGATGCCATACCCCGAAAGGTGTGCCGCGACCAGCAGGAAGAGCCCGCGCGCTGGAAAATGGCGCGACCGAATGGCCAGAAGACATGTTTGTTGAAAGAATAAACGTAAGTCAAACCTGATAGGATCCGTTATGTACCGAGTGTCACTGCAACCCACACCAGGACGGCAGGAGATCCATCACATTGGCGCCCACATGGGAGACACCATCGGTAGCGGAGGAAGATGACGTCATCTGGGCCCTCGTTGCGAGCTACACCAAGCTGCTCAAAGAGAAGCGTCGGGAAACACAGATGCTACAAGCGCTGATGGTCCCGATGGGGGGAGGCGGTGAGTGCAACCACGAAGAAAAAGCAGAAGAAGCCGGTGCCGAAACTGAACCGGCGGCAATGACATCTTCAGACCACCAGGGCGAGCCATCGGCCAAGAAGAGGAAGGGTAAGTGCAACCTGCTGTGTGATGAGAACAGCAATGCAGAGGAGGTGCCCTCTGCTGAGGAAACAGATGCACAGCCAGTGGAGCATGCAGCCGAAAAAGTTAAATAATCTCAAGAAATTGAGAAAGAAGAGAAAATACTTGACGAAATTCAGGGAAGTGCTGAAGAGGAACCGAATTAATGTAAAAGCTCAATAAATTGAGAAAGGATGAAGATAAAGATGAAGATGAAGAAAGAGGCAAAGGAACTCAAGAAATTGAGAGAGAAGAAATGCCTGAAATAATTCAAGGAAATGATAAGGACAAGGAAAAAGTAAAAAAGACTCAAGAAATTGAGAATGAAGAAATGCGGGAAGATGAAGACAAAGTCGAAGAGACTCAAGAAATTGAGAATAACGAAATAATTGAAGAAATCCTGGAAGATTATGTTGATGAAGACGAAGAGGAAGATGATGATGATGACGATGAAGACGAATCTGATGAAGAAGAGGAGGAGGATGATGATGATGAAGAGGAGCAGGGGTAGGAGGAACCGGAGCATGACGATGATGAGGAAGACCATGGCGAGGATGATGATGATGATGAGGAAGACCATGGTGATGATGAAAATGACGCCGCAGACAAGAAGCAGGAAGAAGTTAAAGTAAATTTTTTGGTTTAAACCATTCCATGATTTAATTCCACATACTGATATGCTAAAGGTTTTAAGTGTTGTACGAACATACAAATGTTTTAAATTAGATTTTTCGCTAAGGTTTGATTCCTTCTCTTTTGTTGAGAAGAAGTGGTGTACATTCTTACATGTTACACGCCGAGAGGTACCAGTGCGTGCACCACGACGGGTCCCAGTGCCTGGACCACGAGAGGTACTAGTGCCTGCACCACGTCGGACCCCAGTGCCTGCGCCGCGTTGGGGCTCAGTGCAGCTGGAAAAATTGAGGTCAAGAAAATGACCGAAGAAGAAATCAGAGAGGACGAAGGAAAATATGAATCAGAGGTGAAAGAAAGCCATGCCAAGGGACCGTACTCCAAGCTCACCAAGGAGGAACTCATCTCCCTGGTGATAAAACAAGAAGAGCTGCTAAGATTAGCGGAGAAAAAGTTGCGGAAGAAGAAGAGAGGAAAGGACTGAAGAAAAGGCCAAGAAGGAAGAAGAGGAGAGGATGAGAAGCGAAAAAGAAGTCCAAGTCGACGGCGGCACTATCCCAGCGGACTGCACAGGAAGTGGGGAGTTGGCGGCCCCACAGCAACACCTGCGCCAGGAAAGCCTCGGCGTAAGCGAAGTGGTGCAGAGTCGGAACCAGAAGGAGAGCGCAAGGAAGGAAGAAGACAAGCGACCGGGGCAGTTTTTTCCCGCACCATAGTAAGTAAACAACAATTAGATACATAAACAATTGTTTCTAAAAACAAAACAACAAAAAGTAAAAATAAAAAAAGGTTCAAGATGTTCATCGTAATTCTTTTTCTGTGTACATTGTGAACACTTGTCGTTTGAGCAGTCTCTTAAACTGAATCATATTGGTGCTATGTTTGATTTTTTTTTTGGTTTAAACCATTCCATGATTTAATTCCACATACTGATATGCTAAAGGTTATAAGTGTTGTACGAACATACAAATGTTTTAAATTAGATTTTTCTCTAAGTTTTAATTCCTCTTCTTTTGTTGAGAAGAAGTGGTGTACATTCTTACATGTTACTTGCCGAGAGGTACCAGTGCCTGCACCACGACGGGTCCCAGTGCCTGCACCACGAAAGGTACCAATGCCTGCACCACGTCGGACCCCAGTGCCTGCGCCGCGTCGGGGCCCAGTGCCTGCACCACAACTAGTGGGCCGGGCAGCTGGAAAAATTGAGGACAAGAAAATGACCGAAGAAGAAATCAGAGAGGACGAAGGAAAATATGAATCAGAGGTGAAAGAAAGCAATGCCAAGGGACCGTACTCCATGCTCACCAAGGAGGAAGTCATCTCCCTGGTGATAAAACAAGAAGAGCTGCTAAGAGCAGCGGAGAAAAGAGTCGCGGAAGAAGAAGAGAGGAAAAGGACTGAAAAAAAGGCCAAGAAGGAAGAAGAGGAGAGGATGAGAAGCGAAAAAGAAGTCCAAGTCGACGGCGGCACTCTCCCAGTGGACTGCACAGGAAGTGGGTAGTTGGCCGACGCAACGGTTGCCATGACAACGGCCCCACAGCAACACATGCGCCAAGAAAGCCTCGGCGTAAGCGAAGTGGTGCAGAGTCGGAGCCAGAAGGAGAGCGCAAGGAAGGAAGAAGACAAGCGACCGGGGCAGTTTTTTCCCGCTCCTTCAAAAGATGGGGGGAGGGGAGTAGGCTCGGCCGGACTGAAGCCCGGCTTCGAACTGGCGAGGGAGGTATGTGGAGAGACGGAGCCGATGAGCCATCAGCGGGCTGGGAGAGATGGTTGTCCTGACCAAGATGGCGGCCAGGAGGCGGGGCATGCAGCAGAGCGGAGAAGCGGGGCACGCCTGGAGCGACACTGCAGCCATCAGCGTCAGGTGCGTACACCACACACCTGTGCTCAGTCATTACATCTTCTGCTGCAGCATAAAAAGGGCGAGGGAGGAGCAATCATGGCAGAAGTAGGAGAGAAATCCACGGCGAATGAAAACCACAAGCACGACGAGCGAGAGAGCGAGATGAGCCCCCACAGCAGATGCAGACACCGGACACCGAAAGGTGTGCCGCGACCAGCAGGAAGAGCCCGCGTGTTGGAAAGTGGCGCGACCGAATGGTCAGAAGACATGTTTGTTGAAAGAATAAACATAAGTCAAAGCTGCTACAATGCGTCATGTACCGAGTGTCACTGCAACCCACACCAGGACGGCAGGAGATCCGTCACACACACCATTTGTGATTCTGAGCAAGAACGGCCTTCTGGCGTGAAACATCTTCAAGGTCCGCTGTCAGGCGTTTTAACTTGGACACCCACATGTCTTTGTCGGCGTCTCCTTCCTGCAGCAGCTGACGGCTGCTAAAGGAAGGAGACTCGCGCGGCGCGTGCCTAGATGTGCACGGCCGTGGGCGTGTCCTGAGCTTTGACAAGCAGAGCGCAAGGATGAGGGCGCATTCCAATGCGCACAGGCCGTGACAAGCTGAGCCGCATCAGAGTGATCAAAGAGTGGCTCCAGAGCCGCGGGTTGCCGACCCCTGATATAGAGTAACAGTTCAGTTCATTTCAGGTTTCAGTTTATTTTGAGCACGCATACAATACTAATTCAATGTAATGCATCACATATTTCCAGTTGTTTCATTACAGCAGGTCTGAAAAGGACTAGGAAGAAGGTGAGCTTATTTAAAGGCCTACTAAACAATGATTAAATGAAATATTAACATTGCAACACATGCCAATACGGCTTTTTTAGTTTACTAAATTACAATTCTAAATTTCCCGGGAGTTTCGTCTTGGAAACGCCGTGTAATGACGTGCACGCAGGACGTCACGGATTTTTAGGAAGTATGAGCGCTACGCACACACACAGGTAAAAGTCGTCTACTTTAACGGCATAATTACACAGTATTTTGGAGATCTGTGTTGCTGAATCTTTTGCAATTTGTTCAATTAATATTGGAGAAGTCACAGTAGAAAGATGGAGTTGAGAAGCTTTAGCCTTTAGCCACACAAACACACGGTGACTCCTTGTTTAAAATTACCGGAGCTGAAACTTTACTATGGATCAGAGCGCGGTCAAGCCAACATGGATCCTACCAAATGTCAACCAGCAGGTTTCGGTGAGAAAATTGTGGTTAAAAAGTCGCCACTTACCGGATATCAGCTGAGCTTGTGTCGTCCGTACAGCTGCCGTCGACACCCGTGAGACATTGGCGTCAAGACACCCGTGGACAAACCCCTCCGACTATCAGGTAATATTAAACTCACTAAAACACTAGCAACACAATAGAAAGATAAGAGATTTCCCAGAATTATCCTAGTAAATGTGTTTAAAAACATCGGAATACGTCCCAATGCTATCGCGTGTTTTTTTTTTTACTCTTTTTTTTTTAACTCGTTTTTTTTTTTTTCTAGTCCGTCGCTATCAATATCTTCAAACACAAATCTTTCATCCTCGCTCAAATTAATGGGAAAATTGTCGTTTTCTCGGTCCGAATATCTGTTTTTGTTGGAGGCTCCCATTAAAATCAATGTGAATATGTGAGGAGCCCCCACACTTGCGATGTCATTGTCTGCGACTTCCGGTAAAGGCGAGGCTTTTTCAGGAAGTACCAAAAGTGGCGAACTTTATCGCCGATTTTCTCTACTAAATTCTTTCAGCGAAAATATGGCAATATCGCAAAATGATCAAGTATGACACATAGAATGGACCTGCTATTCCCGTTCGAAGGGGAACATTATCACCAGACCCATGTAAGCGTCAATATATACCTTGATGTTGCAGAAAAAAATAATAAGTCCGCCGACCCGGAAAAAGAAGCCGCTGAACACCAACGAAGAAGCGCCCACCGCCGGAAATGTTAGCATAGCCGAGCCTATGTAGCCGAGCGAGTCAGTCAAGCATGGATAGCGCGCGTCGACGGTCGAAAGTGTGGTGTTATTGTACTAAAAAAAATGAAATATCGGCGAAATGAAATATCGGCGAAATGTAACCGGACTGTTTCGTGCTTAGGAGGGTGCGTGTCGAACATGATGAAGCACCTCCGAGTTCATTGAGTACAAATAAATGCGTGTCCCGTCTTCGACAGGAGACACTATCTGGTCATTTTCCTAAACAAGAACTGTCTCTGATTTTATACTGTACCTGCTGCTAATCTGGACTGGGCTTTACAAGTTGTTTCTCATTGTTTATTTGCTTTTCTGCACCAGGTTAGCCCATCAGTGGGAGCACGGTAACATGTTTAAGTACCTGCAGCATCATACACTTGTGTGTGTAAATCATACACTTATGTGTAAATGTGTTTTCATGAGGTTTCCTGCAGCATCATACATTTATAATGCTGGGTTATATGGCGTAGTGGGTAGAGCGGCCGGCCAAATACCTGAGGGTTGCAGGTTCGCTTCCCACCTATTGACATCCAAAAAATCGCTGCTGTTGTGTCCTTGGGCAGGACACTTCACCCTTTGCCCCCGGTGCCACTCACACTGGTGAATGAATGATAGGTGGTGGTCGGAGGGGCCGTAGGCGCAAACTGGCAGCCACGCTTCAATCAGTCTACCCCAGGGCAGCTGTGGCTACTGATGTAGCTTACCACCACCAGGTGTGAATGAATGTTGAGTCCCACTTCTCTGTGAGCGCTTTGAGTGTCTAGAAAAGCGCGATATAAATCCAAGTTATTTTTATGTGTAAATGTGTTTTCATGAGGTTTCCTGCAGCATCATACACTTATGTGTAAATGTGTTTTCATGAGGTTTTCAAAAATAAAGCTCTCTTGATGAAAGTGTTCCCCTGTGAAAATGTATTCATAATTTATAATATTTATATTCAAGTGCATAGATTTGATAATTATAACCTATTTGAAAACAGCCCTGTGAGGAATTCATAGTAAAGTTCATAAAAAGTTAATAGAATTAAAATTGATGGAGAATGTCAGACTATTTCATTCAATCAATCAATCAATCAATGTTTACTTATATAGCCCTAAATCACTAGTGTCCCAAAGGGCTGCACAAAACACAACACAAACCACTACGACATCCTCGGTAGGCCCACATAAGTGCAAAGAAAACTCACACCCAGTGGGACGTCGGTGACAATGATGACCCAGTGGGACGTCGGTGACAATGATGACTAAGAACCTTGGAGAGGACGAAAGCAATGGATGTCGAGCAGGTCTAACATGATACTGTGAAAGTTCAATCCATAATGGATCCAACACAGTCGCGAGAGTCCAGTCCAAAGCGGATCCAACAAAGCAGCGAGAGTCCCGTTCACAGCGGAGCCAGCAGGAAACCATCCCAAGCGGAGGCGGATCAGCAGCGCAGAGATGTCCCCAGCCAATACACAGGCAAGCAGTACATGGCCACCGGATCGGAACAGACCCCCTCTACAAGGGAGAGTGGGACATAGGAGAAAAAGAAAAGAAACGGCAGATCAACTGGTCTAAAAAGGGAGTCTATTTAAAGGCTAGAGTATACAAATGAGTTTTAAGGTGAGACTTAAATGCTTCTACTGAGGTGGCATCTCGAACTGTCAGCTGAGTGGGTGGAGCTACTGGAAGGGGTCCCTTGTTGGGGTTAGCGATGCTACCGTACTAAACAAAAATTTAGGATCGTTTTTATTATTGTGGATGAGATTTGAGTAATATTTAGCTTTAGCTAAGGTAAGCATGCGTTTATAAGTTATTAAACTATCACTCCATGCTTGATGGTGCACTTCAAGTTTAGTCGTGCGCCATTTGCGTTCCAGCTTTCTACATAATAATTTCTGAGCTCTAGTTTCTTCTGTAAACCACGGGGTGCGCTTTTTTGGAGCCTTTTTTAACTTTAGCGGTGCTATGTTATCAATGGTTTCGCGCAGGGCGTCGTTAAAGTTGTTAGTGAGGTTATCAATAGAGCCCACATACTTTGGGAATGGTGCCATTACCGAGGGCAGTAGGTCAGCAAGAGTTGTCGTTGTGGTATTAATGTTGCGGCTGCTATAGCAGTTATTATTATTATTAGTTTGACGAACATGCGTCTGAACCTCGAATTTTATAAGGTAATGATCGGACAATACTTTAATACACGGGAGTATCGTAACTTTGGAAACGGTGATACCCCTGACAAGCACTAGGTCTATCGTATTACCGTTGCGATGCGTGGGTTCCTTTATTATTTGTGTAAGACCACAGCTATCAATTATAGTCTGGAGCGCTACGCACGGTGGGTCCGATGGGGTATTCATATGAATATTAAAGTCCCCCATTATGATTATATTATCAGAAAGACTGTAGGTTAGCTAGCTCATTTAAAATATCCTAAACTTTTTTTTGACCCTGCCTTTTTTTTTTTTTTTTTTTTAAAGAAAGAATCGGA